>NW_026117728.1:0-10230 GCF_001640805.2 Lates calcarifer
TAAGACTGTGTTGACTCATGGTTATCTAGTGACCTGTCATCTGAAGTCTGGTAGGGATCCAACTCAGAGTGAAGATGTGTGACAACCCCCATTTCTCCTGAAGTTGAATATCCTCCAGATATGAAACAGTAAAGACATCTGCTCCATTTTACATAAGCTTCTCAGATGTTCTTCATGATGCACCATTTTAGGATTCCCCACTGGAAAACAAATCAATGCATTGCTCAGCTTTGGGTGTTAGGAGAACTCACCACACTCGGAGTGTGTGCAGCAGAGAAGAGGGAGTGGTTTTGTTATTTTCAATTAGCAAGAAAAAGGCTCCTCACTGACAGGGGGGAGATTGGGGTGTTGGATGTGATAATGATCCAGGGGTTGATGCAGGATGAGACCAAGAGGGAGGGCTGATGAGGACATAAATGCGCAGCAATGGGTGGTCTCCTCCAGGATGCACTTCTGTCAGATGTTAAAGGAGGATAGCCATCAGATATGGTGATGGTTGATGTCTTCATTTTCAATTTCCGCACCACCGGCTCATCATCTGTTTCATCATGTAGCTCTCTGCACAGAATGTCATTCACAGCGGCTTTGATAACAGCTGGTGTCAAATCGTAAATCGATTGGTATATGGATCAGATGTTTCGTTTTTGCAAAATGAGATCTGGCAGTTGAATGAGATGTCACCTACACTTTCAGAATGATGGATTTGGTCCTATTTTACACTGTTAATAATACATCAAATTGTGTGTGCGTGTGTGCATGCTTTGAAGGAAGATGAAAAGTAATTTTTTTTTCCTGAAATGAGATTGACACCTTTAAGTGTTCTAAGAAGTAAGAAATTATGGTTCATTTTTACAGATAGAACCTACAGAAATCATTTTACTTTTGGACAAATGTTAGAACTTCTTATAAAGTATGTCTTCAATGTTTTAGAGGCCAAACAGAAGTGCAACGTGAAGGTAGGTCCCTTCTGCAGTCCAAACGAGGGCAAAGGCAAGTCCCTTCTGGGGGCCAAACAGGAGGGCGAAGGTGGTGAAGGCAAGTCCGCTGAGGTGAGGAGGACAACAGCAGGTCCCCTCTGGAGACAGGTATTTGACTGGGCCAGGCCAGCGACAGTAAAGGAGGCACAGGGTTTGGCTAGGACCGCTGACTGAAGACCTGGAGCAAGTACTAGAGCAACATGGGAACAAATGTAATGCTGGCTGAACACAGATACACTTAGAACAGGGTGGTAGACTCAGGAACATGTGAGACAACACCCGGGCTGGTAAATCCGCAAGCTTGTCGTCTGATGATAACTTCACCCTGCAGTGTAGCTAAGTTACAGCTACCTGGTTAACTTTTGCTTGTTTGCACAGTCCAACCATTATGACTCATGCACCCCCAAACACACGTGAGGGCTGGTAAAGAGAGGGTCAGAAAGAACTTTATAGATGCTCATGCCAGGCTACTTATTTTACTGAGTGTGAGTATACATGCGAGCAACAGGACAGAGACTGCAGTTTACTGAACAGCCACAGGTGTTCATCTGTAACCAAGGGTATTTGGATTTCTCCATACAGAACCTGTAAGCCTCTCTTTCACATAGATGTATGATGCTGCATTAAATTACTTTCTCTGTAATGCAGTGCTAAATAGTGAAAGCTGTTTTTTTTTGTTTATATCTTAAATACCAGCCAAAATGGTGTCATCCACCAATGCACACTGGTCATTTCTTAAATATGCACAAACACACACATGGCTTAACAAATAATTTTTCCCAAGGTGTTGGCTGATGCACTGGTGCCCTCTGTTGGCAAGTATCCTCTGTGTGAAGGCGTGGAAGATGGAGAGATTTTCTCTCCTGCTGACTCAGTTGACAATTAATCAAATGAATGCTTGTCACTTTCCTGTCAATGGGAACAAATATGTTCTCTTGTATTAATTCCGTGGTTGTTAATGTTGACCCTTAGAGCCTTGACGATGCACACAAACCAACACACACCACACACACACACGCACGCACACGCACGCACACGCCACTTCTCAGTGACACAGATTTAATTTAGTTTTTATTCAAATGAAATCCCTGCAACAGCAGCGCAGGTGTGGCATGCGAGGAGAGGAGGATAATTAACAGCATTAAAGTGTTCCCTTTCCTCTTCCATCGTAGCTTTTTTAATTATGGGAAGGAAACCTCTCCTCACACATACTGACAAATGCATGCATACAAACACACAGCGCGTGGGCACATACACACTCACGTAAAACACACATACACATAGAAAAGACTTGTATACTTGTAACACTAAGCGTATACACATAAATATTCAGAGACACAGATGCACAGCACACACACAAATGAGCAGAACACACACACACATACACAAAGACTGTTTTCTGTCACATCAGGCTTCACCATCATGACTGAATTGGTGTTATTTTACTGTTGGTGAGAATATTTGTTCAGTAAGGATTTTTAGCTGAGATTGATTTAACTGTGAAACAAGAATGACAATAAAATAAGACTTTAACTTGAAGCAATTGCAACAGAGATACTCCTGTTTTTAAAGGAAGATAAGGCAGACCAGACCAAAACCAGGGCTGTAGTTACCATTAAGGATGGTGAGGTCATGTCCTTTGGTTTCTGAGGTTCTTGTTCTAGAGTGTAATCTTTTGAAAACGCAACCCTTATTGTCACCATAAACTGACAACACTGCCCCACCTCGCACATGGCTGTTACATTTTCAGCCAAATAGCTATGCATGAATAGAAGAACGAGGATGTGTTTGTGCTGTTACTGGTGTGCAGATAGTTCCTTTCTCCTTTTGACTTCTGACCTTCTAATTCAAACCCCCCCCCCCCCCCTTTTTTTTTTTTCCTTTCTCTCCTGTCTTTCAGTACTCTTCACACCCTCCTCCCCTCTGTCTACCTTCTTCTATGGTGGCTTCCTGATGCGTCACCTTGAGGCAGTGAAGCTCTCTGTGAATAATTACTCTCAGCTTTGCAATCATGCGCCTACCCGGTCTCTCCCTCCCTGCACGCACCGAGATGCTCCTGCCTTGCTCGACACCCCACAATGCTGATCGCACCAGGAAATAACAGTCATTAGGCAGGTGGAGGAAGTGACACACCATGCAGCAGAGTTCAATCTGCTGAGCGCTCACACACGATCAACTGAAGCTTTTACCTTTTTTAAGAGTTTTAACTCCCCTACAAAGATTTTGCTCTATAACCTCAACAGCTAATTAGATTGCCTCTGTCAGAAAGATATGGCAAAGCCCTCAGATCAGATTTCTTTGGAGGTTCATGGATAGAATGAGCTTAGATGACTGAATAAATGACGATTTCTAGGAAACTATAACTATATGCTAACTTTGCATGCGTTTCAATTACCAGAAAATTTGAAATAGAAAGTTACAAAGGAAAAGAGTTGAAAGGACTTAATTTAATAGAATAATAAAAAAAAATTAAATCATTTAAAAACAGTTTTCATCAAGCACTTTTAAGTGGTTGTTCATCACCTGTACTTGAATGGTGTTGGGAGAATTTTAGCATTACGCCCTTTTAGAAACCTTTTAACAATCTGTGTGTGAATCTTGCTGATAAATGGAAGTATAAACCTTGACTTCCAATTGACCTGGTGTGATCATTTCATTTTGGGATGTTAAAACATTTTAAACATTCTTTAAACATTCTTAAAGGATCTCTCAGATTTCTTTCCTTTTTTTGCTTTTCTCTGTTAAGGTAAAATAGATAGCATCACCCTAAGGCAGGCAGAAAGTAAACTAACTTTATTGCCATTAAAACAAAACTTTAAGTTCATAGTCAAGACAAAACAGCACTAGTATACTATTAAAAGCATTGTACAAACCAATACTGAAAAATGTTAAAATAATAAGCTAAAAACTTAAGGTGCTAAAAGTTTTGCCATTCAAGATTTGATCTTAGGAAATGTAACTGTGACAATGTGATTTCTGGACAACCTGTTAATACTGGGCCATCCCACTTCAAAATCCTGTGAAGCTGAATAGTGGATAACAAACATTATCAGGTTGCCCAATGACTTTCCTCTCAAAAACCTTTACAGACAAATGTAGAAAAAAACACACACACTTTGTGCACTTAGCCAAACAAAAATTACCCAAATGGCATTTGAAAAATAAACCCATTTACAGGCAGCTGCAGAGTAGATGCAGTAAAATTATGTTGTGACTTGCCTGCAAAGTAAAAATGATGAGCGTCCTTGTTTCGCAAGCTCTGCAGTTAAGAGTTTCCTCCCAAAAATAAATAACAGCAGCAGGGCTGGGCTCTGCCTTTAGTGAAAGTCTCTCTCTTCAAATGTAATTAAGAAACTTCTAAGCCAAGGAATGAATTGAAGGCTCCCAGTAGCATTGATAACCCTGGCATGGCAACAAGCAAGGCTTTTAACAGTCTCCCTAATGGGCCCACTAAAAGGCCCTTTAATATGTTTTCTCCTGTAAGTGATCAAAACTCTTTTCACTTTTCAGTAACCTCCAATAATGATCCTTATCGGGGAGTGAAAGAGGAAATCTTCACAAAGGATGGAAGGGAGGAGGAAAAAAAAACCACAGGCATTTGGATAGGCTAAAGGCTAATTGTGTCTGAAATTAGGTTTTAAGTGGCTGAATTAGCAGAGGGTGCAGTGAACAGCAGCTGAGAAATGGAAAGGAAAATGGAGGGAAAATATAGTGCAGGTCCACATACAGATAAGCAATGCCAGTTCTCTGAGAGTCTGTGTTTGTGCAGCTCTTTTAAACCACACAGGACACCGTCTGGTGATTAATTAGGCTGACTTAGAAGAGCAAACCCTGTCATTACTTAGCGTATTCATCTTTCATTTCAGTCACTTAGACACACTCTTCTGTGGAGCTGTTTACAGTGCAGTCACAGAATGAGATTGAATTCATTGATCAGCAAATAAAAACTGCTTCAGGCAACAAAATATCCCCGAAAATTGCCATGTAGGGTAAAAAATCACAAGGAAGAAGTATTACAGGAAGACATGGAGGTAACAAGTGAATCAGATGTAATAGAGCTTCTTGAACAGATGAGTTTCCAGGTTACTTGTGAAAAGAAGGAATAATGTGAGTATTTAAATGATGGAGGGAGAGAAAGGAAACAGACTTGAGATATGGAGAGCAGTGTTTATTGCACAAGTAAGGGGTAAATATGATGTAGCATCTCCAGCTGTGCACTCAGCTCTGTCAGTGTGTGTGGTCGGCATGCAAATACGAGGTGATGGATGTATCTGGTCTGGTCTAAAGGGAGCCCGAGAGGAGAAAAAAAAGAAGAGGAGGCTGTGGTCGCACAAAGACTAATGGGCCGATTAAGAGCTTCAAGCAGGCGGCCATTTATTTGTAGTGTGTGACTGGATGAAGATTCACTTCATTAATAAAAGGCACAGCAACTTACCCAACATTGTTTTGGTTTTTTTTTCTCCTCCCTCTTGCTCTCCAACAACCCTCCCTCCTTTTCCACTTAATTGTGTCTGAAGCAAGAGAAAACAAAGGAAAAAGAGCTGCATCACCAAATCCAGACACTCAAGACAGTTTCCTCTCAAAATAAGGAAAACTTCTACATTTGAAAAAGTTCATACAGTTTGGTTCCTCAAACTGCAATGCATTTTTAGAACAGAGGGCATATATGGAACAATGTGTGAGGTGTTTAAGATCAAGATCAAATAAAAAAATATATCCACTGGCATTACAAGTGACTGCTCAACATGATGTATGGTGCGCTTCTTGTCAAACCCTAAACTGTCCATCAGAAACCATGATAAATTATACACAAAACTTCAAATTCAAATTTGTTCTTTTAATTGCCTTTCTAAATTTGATGGTTGCTCTTCTAAAATAAATAAATAAATAAAATCTGTATTTTTCCCACTGGATTAAATTATTTCAGTTAAATTATTTCAAAAGAAGAATCTCATAATGTTCAGGACAATAAAGAAACAATACCGTAAAAATACGGCAGTGGCTCCGTTCTAGCTCACGGATGACGAGCTCCTGTGGCCCACATGCAAAGTTGTTTTCATTCCACGAGCATCAGCAATCCATCAATAGCAATAAGTACTCCCAGCAAAATGGCGCGTAGTGCTTTCTCTTCCTGTATTTTCTAGTGACACCTGACCTCAGCAGGCTCACTGCTTTGATATATGGGGAAACTACACCCCCTACTGTCCAAAGTCAACATCTACAGCAATACCGCTGTAGCAGAACATGGCACTCACAGTGGTTTTAGTTTATGCATGTACATTTTAAATATATGCTTTGACCACCTGGTTATATCTGTTTCCAACCTTAAGTGGCATGTATGCAGTTATAAAACAAATGCTAAGTGCAAAATATAATACCATGGAAAGATGGTGGAAGAAGGTAAGACTAGTTCCAATTTGAAAGATGACTTTCCAAAAAGAATGTTTGTATACAGAGAAAAAACTGAGCATTATTGCGTATTTTCATTTAGTTTTCATTTTAATTCAAGAGCTTGTCATTGCTTTGGGTTTTTGAGTATTTGGTATTGATGTTTTTCTAGGATCCACAAGACTTACGACCATAAGATGTACAGTGACGTGAAGTGACAAGCATCACAAGAATTGCGAAGAAAAAAAACATGTCACAAAGTACAGTTTACATTATGCATTATATTTTGTATTTAGTGTATTTATTGATCGTGATCAGTCCCATTTCAGTGATTTGCAGATGTCACCAATGTTCCCTCTAAGCTGCGCGCCCTGCGCAAATCGCGCCACTGCTCCCGCTTTCTCCGCGCAGAGCAAAAACTGTGTAGCGCATAAAAATTACAGTGTGGCGACAGTGTGCACGTCGGATGTTGCTCACAGTGGGTCCAAGGAATTCTCAGGGAGTTTGTGGTGTATGCTCAGACACATGAAAAATTAGAGGGGGCATTGGATGTCACTGCTTTTTGTGTTGTTTTTTTAATTGTAATTTTATTTTATATTTATTTTTTTTTTTGTCTTTGCTTATATTGTGCATGTTGTTTGTGTGGATTTTGATTCCACTTTTACATGTTCTGGCCCTCTGTGCATCTGTTTGTGTTTTCCCTCTAGAGTACACTATCCCACACTGGTAAACTAGCATTACCAGAGCAAATTATGGAGGAATCTGCAGAAAATTCACCTTAATTAATCTATCAAGGAGGGGAAAACTTTTCTGAAAAGTCAATAAGTCAAAACTGCATCCTGAACCCTAACAGTGTAGTAAGTCTGTATGGAATGCAGTTTTGACATCTTGACTTTTCAGAAATGTCAATATTGAGTAGTTACAGAATACAGCGTAATGGGCACATGTTCATGCTGTCAAAAATAGCAGAGTGAAGTGAACTTAAAAAAATGGCAGCTTGAGGGCTAAAATAACAGATCACATACATGTTTTTTGTTTGTTTGTTTTGTTTTTCAAGCTGTTACAAGCTACAACAAATGTATCCTGATGAAGAGCTTTAGCTCTCATTGTGCATGTATGTAAGTACAAAAATGCTTTTTTTTTTTTTTTTTTTTTTGCATTACAATGCAACTGAGAAATATCAGATTCATTATTCTTGCATTTTAACCACTGGACAGTGTTCAGGATTTATTGGTTTTTGGTATTCAAGTTCCATCCTCACATGAACACACCCATCTATTGGCAAAGCCTGATGTCTTCCCACAGTTGAAATAAATATTCCATGTTTTCTAACATCTCGTCTTGATAAATGAACTAGCATGGACACCTGCTGTGTCAGTAACAGTGCAGCAATGGAGTTAATGAGAAACAAACAGCAGGAATATTAACCCTTTTAAATTCAATTTTTTACACCAGATTTACCCATTCCCTCTTGGCAGACAGCTGGTATTCAGTATGGTCTCTGGAAGATGTCTTGGTGGATCTTTAAGAGACAGTGCATACATGGTTACATCAAGTCCTCTGTGTCGAGTAGAGTTCATAAAGATTAGCCACCTCCAACTATTCAGTCCAGTCCCCTTCAAACAAGGGACAGTGTTGACAGATTGAGCTCTGCTAAGTCATTATGGTAATACTGCGTCAGTGATGTGATTTACTAGGCAGAAATGTAATAAAAGCTTAAGGCTATAATGGAGCCTGTCATATCAACCAACTTGTCAACATAATTGCCACTTCCATCTGCAATTAGATACCACTGCATTCACTGATTTCCATTTCCATGTGAGCCATTCAGCTGTCTGATAGTCACTGAGCAGGTTAGAAGGTTTTAATGTCATTCTGAAGGACACTTTGTTGAAGACAGACTCACAATAGTCATCATGACCTCTGAACTTACAGATGTATGTGGTCTCTGTGCCCTCAAGGACACATGCAGTGGCAATACTTCTTGGTTATATTGTTAGATATTGTTGAAATAATGATAGTTCCCTGGTCCTTTCCTCTACTAACTACAGCTGGGGCAGCATAAACTTTTGTCCTTTTTGGAGTCCTTTTCCTTGAATTTCTCCTTAGTTTTACCCCTAGCTGGGTTCAACTGAATAAAGAAATCAAACTCTGGAGTTGTTAAAGTAATTGCCAAGCTGGCACATCCCCAGTTCCTCTACAAAGACACAGCGGGCACTTCAGAATGTTAATGGCCACCCTGATCCAGTGAGGGCAATGCAGCCTTGGCATATCCACAGCTAGTAGAGGTAGTGTGTGTGAGCTCATGCCCACATTAACAATTTTGTCCATAAGACACAGATTTCTTGTTCTTTTATCTTTCTTGATCTTCTCTCTCTGCACTTCTATCCTTCTCATCGGGCTTCTTCCAGATTTGGAAGGTCTTAACACTGAGGAGTCAAAGTGACTCCTGTTAGTGTATTAGGACATGAAGGAAGAAAACAGTTGATTCTGTGTAAAAACAGATCTTAGTGATCCATTGTTTTGATATATGATATTTTTTTATCGTTCTGGCAAATGTCAACCATATGATGTCATGATATTTGATTGTAGAAAATTCTTAACTGATTTAAAACAACAGCTAAACAGCAGGTTTTGGTGTCAGTTCTGCAGAATCAGTGAGAGAGGGGAGGAAGGTTGGGGCACCTACGCCTTGAGCAGCAGGTTCCCAGTTAAACTCCCAGCCAGCCAACCAGGTGATTAAATGACTGCCTTGAAGTTCTGAGGATGTGAGTTCAAATCTTATGAGGTGCAATGAATTTTGAGGTCCATGCACCGAATGCAAACGTTCAAAAGCTCAAGCAAATAGCAGGCAAATGTCTAAATGGCGCAGTTGGTTAGAAGATTGGTTTGAATTTCTGAGGACATGAGCTCCATTCTTACATTGTAAATAGTGCAGCTGGTTAGGAAATGGGCTTGAAGTTCTAAGGATGTGAGTTCAAATCTTATGAGATGCAATGAATTTTGAGGTCCAGACCCAATGCAAACACTCAGACTCAAAGAAATAGCAGTCAACTGTCTAACCAAATGGCTCAGTTGGTTAGAGCACTGCTTTGAAGTTCTGAGGATGCAAGTTTCAGTTCTTGTTCCACAACCTTGTAAGAATCAGTCATGTCCTCAAAAGTCAAGCCAGTCCTCTAATCACCTGAGCCAGTTGGTTGGACATTTGACTGCTAGTTCATTCACTTTGAGTATTTGCACTGGATCTTGGACTTGAAAATTCATACAGATCATTGTGAGTGTGTGCACATTCTGATGAGGGGAAACGGGGATGGAGGTAGACATGTATAATCCCACCCAAAAATATATAATGTACATCTCACCCAGGCTCCCATGAAACTGCGTTGAGTTCCCCAGAGTGATGTGTTCACTTCTGAAAATATAATTAAATCGTAGAATTTTGGGGAAGTTTCAGTCAGTCTAGACGTGCTTCCTGCTAATTATATATCTAAAAATAATTGTGTGATGAACCAGAAAGCAAGTGCAAAAACATACTTCCCTGCTGCGTGCTTAATGTGCAAAGCTAGAATTCCTGCCAACAAGACACTGCAGAGAGGAATAAACAGCAGTGCTGTTTGTGCTGCCAATTATTGAAAATACACTTACAATCTCTTCGTCTGAGGAGGAGGCAAGGGATCATGTCTTAAAATGACGATTACACGCCACAGACCCCGGGCAACCCTGGTGGCCTTAATTAAATTTCACCATTACTAAGTGAATAAATAGAAAAAAATAAAATTTCCCCTAAGGCCTTATGGGAAAAGAATTTCATTGTTGTAAATGCTGAAACTGGTACTTATTTTCTTTAAGATGCAAAATTATGGAT
>NW_026117729.1:0-18501 GCF_001640805.2 Lates calcarifer
ATGTGCCATATGCGGAACGCAATTCATTACCCTCATCTCTAGGATTCAGCAAAAAGCATGTCCTGCCTCACTATTTGTGACTGTGCACAAGTGGAGGAGATATAGCATGCACACAGTAATGGAGCTTGTTAGTATGCTAATGTAAATATCAGTATCGCACACACCTATGATTTCCAAGTAACATGTGACAAGACAAGGAAGTATCCCCTCCAGGTTGACATGCATCATGGGAGAGGCATACCAGGAAGGGTGGTCATTAATCATATCATCCGCAACTAACAAGACAAACTTATTTTTCTTTCCCACTCAGACAATATGAGCCTGAGGATTCACAGCTGGTTACATATGCAGTAACCCTGAGGTGAATTCATATACAACTGGTTTGAATAACTTGATCAGGCTGCATTTATTCGCCAATCTGCTGATTATTTTACAGGCTTGAAGAGACTTTCCCACTGATGATTCTCAGTAGGTAAACTGCCAAGGTTGATCTCCATTTTCAAATACATGGAAAACATGTATTTCCAAATTGTTTTAGTTTATGACTCAATAAAATTTCAATTCTAAGTAGACTCAAATATTCCATTAATTTAGTGGGAAAATGATCTACTAAATCACTTAACAAGGCACTGCAAAAAGGATTCATAGCTTTGGGTTTGAAGATAACTTATGAGGAGCAATGTTTTTTTCATATTAATTTCAGTTGTGAGAGAGAGCTGCTTGAACTTGATACTGCTCCATTCACTTATGACGTGGAGGTTTAATGAACCCGGGCAGCTGTGTCCTGTATATTGCAGAAATAACCCACAAGAGATAGTGACACCAGAGTGGCCTTACACTGTATCATCCAGTGTTTCACTTTATCAGGTTTCAGTAACTCTTGGAGATAGGCCTTACATAGCTGGTGCTGCCTTATATCCTTGTGTCGCTAACTTTATCTTGGCAGCTGTATGATGTCGTCTGAGGGAGGGCTCCCCAGTGAGGCCTGAGCATGAACAGAAAAACGCTCCATAGTAAGCTGCAACAAGCCCTAAGGAGTAACCAGTATTATAGAGAGAAAGCAAATATACTTTAACCATAAGATGGTTTGACTGCACGTTGAAACAGAACACAAAATTTTGACTTAATTCCATTCATTCCTATTCTTATTGAAGAAATAATGTTATGCACCTTTTTGATACACAAATAGTATACAGTCTGTACAGCTGGGTGTCAGTGCAGATGCTGATGTGCTTTACGCTACAGGCTATATATGCCTGCTAAATGGTGACTCTTACATTACAAAGAACACTTTCAATTTCACATTCTCTTCACAGAGAATGAGATTTATTGTTTCTGGTGTGTTTTTAATTCCTTGAATAAGATACTGAGACTTGAAGAGAAACAGGACTATGGGGAGAACTGACTGGTGTCACAGTGATTGCATCTTACTCATCTCTCCCTCAGCTACACTCAGGCCCTCAGCTGTTTGACCAAATTGTTCTAAAAGCTGCCAAGATGACATGGTGGAATAAGTATGAGCCAGGCTACACATATGAAATTTACAGAGTGACCAAAGGTCACAACTTTTCTGCAACAGTTGTGCTTTTTGACTATTCACCATGAACGGAACAAAAGACAAGTGTTCTGCAGTGTAAAAAACGCGTGCTTTATAAAAAAAAAATGTGTGATTTATTTGTCCATGAATCATTAATTTCTAATATGCTGTGCAAACATCAGCCCGTAGCCCTCTCTGCTCTAAATGTCTCCTCTGCCAGCAGTGAGGGGGTTTCTATGGTTACAGCGACTCTCTTATGCTCACATGTGCACCTGCACCTGCACAATTGTCTGGGCTTGCAAAACTGTGAACAGGAGTGAACACAAACTGCTTTTAGAAAACTGTCACTGGATATTTTGATAATAAGCTATAGATGTACACTTGTGTATTACATTATCAGGGTGTGGAACTCCACAGGTGGTGGTGATCTGGTTCCTCATTCACATTTACTCACAGGGGATTCATTGCATCGCTCATGTTGACTTAGTTGGATTTTAACAAAATGTTGTAAAATGATTGACACAATGACTGAAATGTGGTTAGGATAGTATTGTCTGGTAACTGTTGGAATTTAACTTCAAAATAGACTGTGTTGTGTACGCTAAATTTTTCATTTGGCCAGAGAGAGCAGGGTGCAAGTGTTTCACACTATGCACTATTTAGTTAGATTTTCTTTTTTGTCTTAAAACTCTGACACTCTGTCAATTATTGACCACATACTGAGAAAATGGTTCATTACTGAAGGAAATACCTGCATGTAAGAAAAAATAAAAAATAAAAATAGACATATTTTGTTGCTGGAGTCAACAAACTTAAACTGACAAAGACAAAAAGACATGAATCAGTTTGGTGATATTATGAAACACCTAAATTACATGTAATATTTACACACACTTTGTACATCAACACATAGAACGTGCACTGATACAGTGACATTTTCAAAAATTATTATAAATAATTGTAGCCAAATGCACACCATCAAGGAGTCATGCCACCTCATATGTAACCCACATCAGTGAATCACTTTTTTTTTCTTTCAGCGAGAGATACCGGGAGAACCATGTGGAAATCACATCAAATTATAGTTTCGTCTACAGACTAATAGCGGTGTAGTTCAGATATTGGCTCTATTACATCATGGAATAGCAGATTGTGATCTCTTGTGAATTCAGTGTCAGCGTCTATTACCTCTTATTTAATTTGCATGTCAAATGACTCAGGAGTCAACCCCCTTCATGCCCCCACCCCATCTCTCTCATTTACCAGTCTATTACTGGTAACAGCTATTGAGTGGGATTGACACCAGTCTTCACTCCCAGTCCTTAGTATACTTTGTTTCACTATGATGCAGTGATGTCTGATGATAGATTTTCAATATACAACAATTAGCACCCTTTTGTACTGTAAGAAAGTCTTTTCTGAACATGAGCAGTGACATTCATTTGATGAACAAGTTGACAGAACTGGAAGACGTTATCTGTGGATGAGAAAATGAAGGCAGCCATTGCTTTGATGTTTGTAGATGCTGTGGGAAACAAGTACAACACTATGTCTGTGCATGTGTCTACGTCTGTTTCCACAAGATGTGAGTTATGTTTGTTGGCATAAAAGCATGTATATGCATAGCTGTGTATGTGTGGTCATTTACAGGCTGTCTGCATTTCCTCTAAACTTGCAAACTAACTCACTTCTGCTTTTATGATGATGAAATGAAGCCTCTGAAAGAAGCAGTACTAGAACATGATGGTGATAAATTTATTATCAAACGGGTTTTAGCGCTGGCGGAATAAACATGAAGCACATTATCTCATGATGAAGATGCTAGGTCGACTATCCATGAATACTGAAAGCTTTTTCTGAGCAGAAGTTTTAGCACTGGGACAGTGATTAAGTTGTAAATCAAGAGGAGGCAGCATGGGTGCAAACTGCCAGGAGAATAATAGCGTGTTGTTTCGAGGGTCAGGGGAAAACTAATTATACAAACTTCACTTCTATACCACTACTTCGCTCTTTTTTCAATTGTACTCAAGAATAAAAATTATGTGTCCCCTTTTTTTATTTGTTGGTAACTTCTAAAATGTTGGGCAGGGTGCCATCTGGAGAGAAATGATGTAAGGAGAAGTGTCAAGTATAATTCATCGCAGCATGTTGTGGGTGTGAGAGGAGAACTGGGAAAAGGGAGTTGATTCATCAAACTCCAAATGATGTGCCTTTTTCTTCACAGCAAAATGGCAGAACAGTTTTGTAATGTGCCTTGTTCCCACTGCCTCTGGACAGTGAAGGTTTTTTGAAATTCAGGTCACATTTACTGTCAGAGTTCAGTCCAGAAGCCTGGAGATACAGAACGTATGTAATATCTCACACCATTATTTTAATGCTGCCACAGAAAGTGATGTGCCTGTCCGTTTGTCTCACTGCCACAACTAACCTTGAAGTCATTATCCAGCTTCAGTATTAAAAAGTCCCAGAAGTTACATAGATAGCCCCCCGTGCCACAGAGCTTATACAAGGCTTGTATCAACTAAGAGATACACATGAAAGGTGTCTGCAGAGCCAACAAGCTGCCAAAGGTTTTACAGCCTCACAGCTCGGAGTCCCATTAAAATAACACTCTGAACTCAGCCATAACTCACACTCCTGGAACATCTCCACATTGACCCATTGCTGCTTTGATTGGGCATTTCTGTCAAAAGGTCCGCCGTCACCATAGGGGAGGTTTATGAGGCACAGCCAGAAGCTGTGTTTATTTTATGACGGGCATTTCAAATAAAAAGAAGAAAACAGAAGCAATATCATTAATTCCACCACATGGCTGAGAAATGTTGTCCTGTTTGTCTGCTGTGCTCATTTTTTCATAACATGTTGCTGAATCTCTGCTGAATAGTTCAGAATTGCTTGTTTAATGCAACTGTGTTAATTCAGGCAAACTTCATCATGGTCTGCTGGACATTATTGTACCTCTGGCCACTTACTACGTGTCTACCGCAGCAGCATCTGTACCATATGCTGTGCAGGAAAAGAAGGATGTTGAGCACATTATTAGAGGCAGTACAGTCTTGTGTGAGCTGAATTGACTCATCGTAATGGTCTATCATTATGCCTCAGCATCAGTGTCACTGAGATAAATTACTGCACATTTACTAATATCTATGATAAGCTTTGATTGTAAGCTGGTGTGCTGTCTATATAGTAAATACATCCTTTCCTGCTGTTTTCAAAATTAATTCCTATGTATTACTGCCAACTCATGAATATCAAGTCTCTGTATGCTGTTTTTTATCTGTATATTTCATTATTTCCTCACACTGCCTGTTGTGATGTGCAGCCTACCACACTGTGGGAAATGTTTTCTTAAATTTTGGTAAAAAATCAAGCCAGTGAGCTAAGCTACTTTGTTGGACCAAACTGAAAGCACAAGGCAGATTATATGACTACTGCTCACTAGAGTGGCAGTGTTTTCCTTTATTCATTATATTTACTGTTTTTCTTGCAGTAAATGCTGATGATCTTAATAGGTGTGTTGTCAAGACAACAACCGACAGACATGCAGTGCAGTTGTGAAAGTATCCTGTAGATAAAGAAGTGGTTACATTAAGATGTATGTAAAGTGCAGAGACATGGAGGAGGACTTGATCGATCAATCAACCTGTTGAGCAGCGACAGTATCTTATTTCCTTGTATCAACAAAGACTTGAATCAGTGCCAGAGTGGATCTCAAGGTTTCTCTCAGTGTCACCTCTGCTACTACAGAACAATTGCTAGCCTCCTTTTTAAACTGAGTTCCAATCTTGAATGAGCAAAGGCCCAATCTTTATCTATACATGGCTTATTTATGTATTTGTCGTTAGTCTGTTGCCTTTCTTATTTATTCAGAGAAGACAAAAAATAAAGCATGCATACTCTTAGTCCCCATACTCTTACTCGTAGAGTAGGTTTTTCAGTTCAGTTCTGACACAGTCTTCTTTCACCACTGGCAGCTGGCCAGTACAAGCATTTAGCAGTCAGCATTCACTCTCAAACAGACAATGGTTTCAAAAGCCTGTTTTCTGTATTGGATATTGTGTAATTCAACAAACCAAACCACACAGTAGTTTTGCCAGTGCTGAAAGAGTGACAGTACTTTCATTATCTGATTCAACATAAATAATACATTGAAGGAATTAACTTTTTTCTGAAATTAAATTGACTTTGTATCCAGAGTTTATGGAGTACAACATGAAGATGTCTTTTAATTAATTTGCTATCATCATAAATAGCCACAAACAATTCTTTGAGATGTGTTGATTTTTTATTCTTTTGTCTTTTGGGCCAAATTTACCATACAGATGTTGACTGTTACCAGTCACTTTCTGATTCAATGCATTAACAATGTGTGAATGTGCCTTATCCAGCTAGAAAATCCAACTATAGATCGCATGATGATGCAATGTGTAAAAGGGTTAGAAATCAGCGTTTTAAGCTGCAACCTTTTCGAGTTCATTCTTTACATGGATCCACTGAGCTGCACAACACAATGCATACATTTAAAATGAACTTTAAACAATTCATAATAAGTAACTATTTGTATTCTAATTACTCAGATAAGCTCTCAGTAACTGTAATGGATTATGGTTACTGTGACTTGCAGCTTTATTATTACATATTAGTTATTACCAAGTCCTTTGTGTTACAGCCATTGAATGTATAACCACACAAGTTTCTTACATAGCACAGTGGCAAAAATAAGACATGAGAAGCCTGGCAGTTGTATTAAAGTCCATTAGGCAGATTTATTGTTCTCTATAAGAATGCTTGTTTCAACCAAACATCCATTTCACATTTCCAATGAGTCATGCTCGATTAAATTCAATGTGTTGAAGATGGAAGAGAGTGTTATTAAGCTGAGCGGGTGTGTGAATTCATTAAAGTCCTACTCTTTAATTCAATATAAATGTCAAGCTCTGTGTGTGGCAGGATATTGAAATCAATCAGGCTGTAATATAACAGGATCCTCTGCCTGTGACAGGGATCAACACTCGTGCGTCACATGTAGGCTGCTCGTGCATGGGAGTGGGAGGAGGTCTCAAGGCTCAGACTGTCTGTCCTCTGATCTCGAGCTGTGTTTCCATGTGTTTGAGAGTTTTTCAGAGTGTTTCAGAGCAGAAGCGTGGCATTGATAAATAGCTCCCAATCACTCTTAAGAACAGTGAATCACCACTGGAAAACTGGATTTGTTGTGGCTACTTAACACTCTGTTGTCATTGTTGATAGGAATAGATTTCCCTTTGCATTCTGTCACATTTGGCAGAAATTCACCAGTGTGAAAGTGACAGCTAATCCTGGGTTTTATATGTCCCTTTGTGGAAACTTTATGGGGTTCACCGGGGAGAACAAACTCATCAATTCCCCACCAAACCTTGTGTTTCTAGGTTTCCATGTACATAATTTTAAACTACAGTCTCCTCATACTGCCTCTCAGAATGTTGAATTCATTTCAGTGCAGATGAGGAAATCCTTTGAAATTTTAACAGCATGAAAAAAGTGCAGCAACAAATATGAGCACAAAACGATGCAATTCATGGGCAAATGAGCTACACACTCATATACATACACATATATATCACACAAAAAACTGCATTAAATTGCATCCATCTCTTGACACTGAGTTCAAACATCAAGCCTGCTGTGATGTTAGCAATGTCAGTATTTACATCTGCATCTGTCTGCAAAGACACTGAGCAGGAATTAATTTCTTTCTAATGGTAATGGAAATGAACAGGAATTGGCAGCTCTAACAGTGAGTTGAGGCTGAGCTCAGTATCTGTCCCTGGTATTTCTACGGTGTATCAAACAGCTTCAGTTGAGAGTAGGAGAGAGATGGAGAGTTTGATTTTGTTTTAGAGTGTGTACAGCAATGAATCTAAAAAAGTCAAAGTATTACAATTACAGTGTTGTATCAGCAGTAAAAGTGATAATATGACTGTAATGTGCACACTGATGACTAACTACACTGTCCTTTAATCTTCTCTGCCTCTGGCCAAATCATTATCAGTGGGGCCAGTTGCAAAGTTGCAGGTAGTAATCATAAACCAATTTATATTTTAATGAGCATGACATTAGATGGAAGTGTTGAATAGGCCATGCTCAGCGATGCTAAGCAGCAGCAGGAAGTGAAGTTTTGAGCCCTATTAAAGGAGGTAGAAAACCAGCTGACTATGATTTGTGGTAATTGGCAAGGCGTTCTGCTTGAGCACGCATACACAGCCCATTCAGTCACACTGTGTGGCTTCGACTCAAAAAGCTGAAAAAAGAATAATTATGTTTATTACTCTTCTCCACACAAAGTGAGTGCAATCGATCCCAACTGGATGGTTTCAGTCCCTCGCAAGATATGACAGTCGGTAATATAACACCTAATTATTTTTGCTGACTGATCTTGAGCCTGGCAACATTCACATAATGAGCTGCACTTCCGTCTTCCCCAGCTGAATTGTTAGGCTTCTCTCTAGTTACAGTAGAGTAGTAAAAATGGGAGCCTATGTAAAAGTTATGATTCACTGACCAAGACTGTGTTTGACTGAAATCCTCTTCCCTCAGTATAAATTAGTTACAAATGGAAGGAAAACTTTTATTATGAATATTAGTTGTTAGTCATATAGATTATTTGTTAACACAATTAAACTATCATGTTAAAAGACTCAATCAGTGGTGGATGTGTTGACAAGTTTTACAAAAGTAAAAGTCCTGCATTCATAATTTTGCTAAAGTATAAGAAAGTACAGAAGCATCACAACCCACTTAAAGTGTCACTGCTTAGATGGACACTTAAATGGAACTGAGTCAGCATTACTGTCATCAGTTACACCATTTTCCTGCTTCGACACGTCAAAATATCTGCTGTGAAAAAGGCTTGTTCAACCTGAACAGAAGTCTAACCAGCCAGATGAGATGAAAACACCGGTGGTAAACATCAGGTTATAGCTTCATTTACCAGCAGGTGCAGCAGAGTTTTCCCTGTCGGCTCTTTTAAGCTGTGGGACCAGCACCAATACAACAACAAACCAACCAAACAAACCAAATAGTCCAGCTGAATAGTTGATTAGCCAGGTGCATGTGAGTGTGTGTGTTTGTGTCAAGGACCACAAGTTCATCACATCTTAAAGTTCATTGCGTGAACCCACTTCCTCCCTCAGCTAATTTTACCTTTCAAACATGAAGCTGAAGAGTGCCAGTCTAATTGTATTGAGCACAAACTGCAACTGAGTTGGCCCTAATTAATTAACACTACGCTGCCTCCAGTTCCTGTGAGAAATATCAGCATAAGTTCAAATTAGTTAGTAGAGATCATGAGAATGTGTGTGTGTGTGTGTGTGTGTGTGTGTGTGTGTGTGTTTGTGAATAGGAATGGTTAAATTTTCTATGATCCTCAGATTGCCATAGGTAATAAACAGGCAGAAGGTGTGTAAGTAATGGCTCTTAAATGAAAAAGTACATAATATAACCCTGATTTTCTCTGTCTCTACTTCTATCTCTCTCTGTAACACCGAGTAGTCGTGTAAAATGTGATTTGTAAGTTATACAAAATTCTATATTCCACAGGCAGACGTTGTTTCCTCCATTCTCAAATTTACTCCTGCACCTCAGAGGAAGGTGTCATTGCTACAAATAGGCACTTTAGCTCATTGACAGAATTACAGCTATCATGAACAACACTAGAAGCAGCTCTGTGAATGAACCTCACCAAAAAAAAAAAAAAATTGTCGATATCCTGCAGAAGTGTACTTGGGTTAGAGCCCTGGAGGCTCAATAGCAGCTTCAGCCTTAATGCATGTACCTTGTTAATCCTGGACGTTACATTACTAGCCAGCTTGTTGTAGATAAGATGAATGACAGAGAATGAGAATTTTCACATTTAAGTAATTATAGACTATGATCCATCTATTAAACCTGAGGACATTTTTATAAGCTATTATGCCAATTTCCATAACATTACTGCATACTATTCTGCCATACAGGTTTTCATTTCAATTTAGTCCCTGCTCTGTGATCGACAGCTTATCTGACACCATCTGAATTGTCAGTCCCACCTCCACTGCTCCCAGCAGTTCACAGCAAACATTAATAAGTATTTGCAAATAGTATTTGAGCTCTGATCTGTTTATATAAGGCAGCAAATCCATTACTACACTGCATATATCTACAAAATTAAATATTTAAGACAAACCCCATTAATTGGGGGCAATTATTAAAGATAGATGGTCTGCTTTGCTTCATTACCAATTAAAAAGACAATTATATTTGCCAGCAGTCGCTGCCATGCCGTGATTTACAGTGTGAATGTCTTTCAGTCAAGGTCAGTTGTTTTTCTCATGCAATTCTTATCAGTCCTAAAATACAGTATCATGGACTTTACATACTTATTTTGTATTACAGGAATAAGTGATGTTATGCTGAGGTTTCAAGGGAGTATATTCAATAGTACATTCTTTGCAGGAGCAGACCAAATGAAAAGATTTGTTCTGTAACATGTTTGTTTTTAACCATTTCTCAGTTTTGTGTTTTCTGCTTTTAATTTGACATTTGACACTGATATAACACTGTTGATACATGATGGTTATAAGCACATTGAGCAGGTTATTACAGGTAACTCCAATAAACAATAGAACCTAAGGTTTCTCTACAGTGTTATTTTAACAGCAATGTTTTTGCCTGAAAACATTCTTAATATAGTTTTTATCCTTCAGCTTTGCTTCTTGTTGCTGAAAGCCTTCACTGAATACCCTTGCCAAAACTTTAAGTGATGGTTCTATTTCAAAGATAATAACAGAAGAAATTATAGAAACATCCATTATCGTTTGCATAATATTTCAAATATATGTATGTGTGAGAGGTTTATAAAGCAGCTAACACCGGTGATTTTCATAATTTAAACAGGCCAGGCCACATTAAATGTAGATTAATTGCCAAGGTGAACACTTAATTCAATAAAATATAATTTCCCTAATGTTTTATTTAATGCCACTGTATAATTAATTAAATCACCAGCAATTTATTATGAAGCAGCAACACAGGCTAAAAGACTAAATGGGATAATGACATGAAAGCTGCACTGAAACAATGAATACCATCAGTTCATTAAGAAAGAAATGAATGTATGCCAGTCCACTCTGTCTTCACCATTTTTGCACAATTGGACAAAACTGGACAAATTTAACTGACTTCTCAACCATTTGTATTTTCTCTCACCTCATCTGATAATTCCAACACCCCCTCACTGTTCCCACATTGATTTTGGTCTGTGTTGCCTTAAGCAAGACCTCAAAGCCAAGTTGTATAGTCATGCTGGAGGAAGCTAGGGGCCAAAGACCAAGGGCAGTCCTTACTGCGGCCCCGGGGCTGATGGCTGTGGGCAAGAATAGAAAGACACAGGCCGATAGAAGTCCACAGGCCACTGGTGCTGCATTAATTAGCAAGTAGTGGATTGAGAAATTGCTGTTAGGGAAGAAAAAGAGTCTGCAGGGATTTTCTTGAAATTGTCTTGAATGGGCCCCAGAGATTTCTCTGTTTCATGGTGAGCAAGGTTAAGTTGCTCTTCACCTTCTGCTGTGGCCAGCTGCCTGACACTGAGAGCACTGTGCAGACTGTATGTCCTGTGTACAGTGTTTTTAATGCATTTTCCTTGTTCCTCTGAAAGTTGTCTTTCTCGAGCCACATATGCATGAATTTGTGCTCGCACACACACACACACACACACACACACACAGAAAGAGAGTGTGAGAGAGATAAAGAGAGAAGCACTCACATCTGTGCACAAACACACGTGTGGGTACAAGAATGCACTATTGCAAGTTATGATGAACAGCACTACACACCGTGTTATTTGTAATCTGTGTCTTTGCAAAATTAAAGTATAAAACCTGCAAACCTGCATTACTTATGTTTGTTAATTTTATAAAACAATTAACCTTACAAGTCAAAGCCAAAGTGTCAGTGTGAACATCACGAGCAAGGCCAAAAAGAATTGAAATACTTAATAGTGAATAGACAACATAAATGTGCATCAATTATCAAAGTACACTACAATCTACTACTTAACTTGCGTGTCTATTGAAGAAACATTTTCTCCAAAACCCTAAGCTTAGCACAAAGACTGGAAACAGGGGGAAACACTGGCAACCACTAAAGCTCATTAAGTAAAACCAGAGGCATTGGTAAGTGGACTTTAATATCTTCTGACAGAGCCAGACTAGCTGTTTTCCCATTTTCAGTCTTAATGCTAAACTAAGCTAACGTCTGCTGGCTCCAGCTACAGACGTGAGAATGAGAGCAGTCTTCTCATCTAATCCTCTGGAAGCAAACAAATAAGCTTTTCCCAAACTTCTCCTTTCAACTTGACTCCTCCTGTCTTCCACCATACACTTCTCCCTTATAAACAGAGTAAATATAAAGTAATTGCTGGTGTTGCATTATTTACCTGATCGGTATGTGTAATGCTAAATTTGCAGGATTTGATACACACAGAGTCATTTGACGTAGAAACTGGTGTGAAATTTGTGACTAACTTTGTTTTCTCTTTGTTCCCCTTCACCATCTCTCTTCCTGCGCTGCCATTCTGCTGCCATGCTGACACCTGACAGGTAAGCACGATCTCTATTCCTACTATCACTTTCAACCCAACATACCAGTGATAAAAACAGCAATATGGTAACTTTACAAACATTAAAAGGCTCATGTTACATCTGACAACTAATTAAACCAGTAGTTGAACTCGTGTTTTGAAATGTCCCCATGCAGCCGCACAGGCATCACTTGAAAGCAACACAGAACTAAGTTGGCCAAGAGTATGTACAGTCCTCCTTAAGATCTCCTTATTGTCTCTTACCAGGGTTAAGTAATGAAAGTATTAGTGACGCTTTCCCTCGCACAAGAACCCTGTGATTTGGGTGCCTGTAGGCAGTCGTCAGTGGCAGACTTGAAACCAGCAATGAGCTGAATATTGATTTCAAAAGAAATATAAAGCAGATTTCGGCTGAGTTCCACAAGGTTGTTTGTTCACAGAGAAAGCGCATAATAAATATGCAAAGTACATCCCTATGCACAGTGCAGCATGGCAGAAAATATTTCAGCAGAGCTTGCATACTTGCATTTGTTTGAAGATATGAGGGCTATTGTTTTTTCCCCTAGAGGAATTTGGTTTGGTGGAGGAGGACATTTCTGCAGAATGTTTTCTATTTTGAGGTGTTTGCACAAGACGTGTAATGAATCTGTTTATGAGCAGCTAGATAAAAGTAACCTTTGAAAATGGATATTGTTGATAGGAATTTGAAGACTTCTTAGAAAGTGCCAGCTGAAGGCTCTTTATGTGAAGTAAATCATTCACTCTTGTAGAAGCAAACCACAGCAGCATGTGACAAAATGCTTTGCAGGGTTTAATCTTTGGGTGTAGGATAGTTGTTCCTCGAATCACTTTGACAGTTGTTATTTTTTTCTCTTTTGTCTCTATTGATTTGGATTTGTTGACTGTAATGAGATCAAATTTGCACACCAAGTCTGCAACAGTCACTAAGTGGAATCACTTACGTCATCAGTGCTCTGCACCTTTCAAGCTAAGACCAAGCTAACCACACCCTCAGAAGGTAGTTTGAACTGAGACCCTCTGACCACTGCTTCAACAAGGTCCCTGAACTCAGCTGTGAAAATACTGTTTGCTCTGTATTTGACTTTCTGATCACAACCAATGTATGAAAACCATATTTCTTTTCTTAAACCACAACTCAAGGCAAAATGATTAGTGACAGATGTTGTTGTGTCATTATTTACAAGTAAACTGCATTTTGAGCCCAGGTGCCACTTTAAGGTGAGAATCTATGTAAAAAACTGGTTGGATATTAGAGCAAAGAGGGGAGTTGGGTGAGAGAGTGATTCTATCACTGGAGCGCTGAACTTTGCTCCTCCTATCACAGATGTTTCATCAATTTAGACACACAAGTCTCCAGAGGGTTCAGAGCTAAACTCTGGGATCCCACAACCACCGTATTCAACACCCTCAACTGCTCATCAACACTACCCTGTACTACACCTGCACTGTACTGTGCACCTACCTCACATCATTACACCCAATATCTCCCTTTACCAGCAGACTTGTCAACAGCAGATTGAGACATCTGATTCAACCAGATACCGGTGATTTGTTCACTGTATCAGGAAACTGAACTACACTGACATTTAAATGCTAAAAAGGTAGCACACCCAGCTGCAATGGTCTGATTTGTTTAATGATACTCTCTGCTGCACCCAAGACATATTGTCCCAAAATGAAATAAGACCTTTCTTTTAACAACAACAAAAAAAACTTATCATGTGCAGAAGAAGATATATAAAAATGATTTGTCATACACGTAGCAGCTACAACAGTTATTCAGGAGGTGGTGGTGTAATTTGTTCCCCATCACACTGTGGAGAATCAGAGGGAGCTGAAGCAGTCCCCTGTTTTTTGCTGTGTGGTTTACTTTAGATCAGAAGATAATCAGAAACTCAGCGGGGACAGGCCCTCCTCCTCTCTGTGTCCGGTCACAGGAACGTTCTTTTGAATTCCCCCTCAACCCGTTTCTGCCTGCCCCCACCCACAGCTTGTTTATTGCATTCATAGCTCTGTCTTTGATTCTCACAGGGCAGCGACATGACACATCAGCTGCCAGTATATTGTCGAGATGACTCTGTCACATGAGAGACGTCCGGCTTGTTTGTTGCCGCTGCTCTGCTGAGACAGCCAGGCAGCGTGGTCCGCCTGCTTGGCTTCCATCTCACGCTCCCAACTAGAGCGGTCTTCCCACATAAATTGAACCCCATACCATGAGCTTGTCACTACAAAATGCAGCCACGCTGCCTCGCAGTCTGTGGAGATTTATCAGGGTCAGCCTCCAACGGCACAGAGCCACACAGCCAGACCTGAATATAATCCTGCTCTTACCCATCTCACTGATGAACTAGGCTCATACAATGATTCAGTCCTGCTGGTATGTGTGTGTGTTTTCCTGCACATGCAGAAACACGCACACAGCCGTGCTTCCATTTGTGGGCATGAACGGGGCAGAACACAGATGGCTGATGCGAAGCTGAATGGAGGTACGGTGGCTTTTGTGTTGGGGGATCGATGGCTGGTGACAGACCACTGTCTTCATAAGGTTTTTAATGAAAGCTAATCTTTTGAATTGATTTTATATGCAGTTAAGAGGAGTCCTGATGGAAGGATGTGATGAGGACAGACAATAAGATACAGCATTAAACTTTAATGTGCTACTGTATCGTTTTTTGTTCTGATAAGCTTCATTTTTTTGTAATTGTTGGGGAGAGAGGTTTATTATCAAGTTGTAGCAAAACTTGGACAGGACATAAAAGGAGCAAGGTTCAGAGGACCCTCAGGTTAATGAACTGAAACACACTGACTGATTTGCCTTTAATAAACCACACGAACGGCAAATATATATATAGCCAACAAAACAGGTGTACAATATTGTTGGGTAGTTGGGTGAACAAGATTTCAAATCTATAGGATAACTGATCCAAGGGTTGGAGATCCCATGGCCAAAGTTCCAGTGCCACACCCAGAAACACAGAAGGAGCTTAAAGATACAAAAATAAAAGTAAAACTTAAATGGTCCATTGAAAAAATGCTGAAAATAACTAAAGCCTTTCTTTCTTTCTTTTTTTTAATTTTTTTAAATTATTTTTTTGTTTTTTGTTTTGTTATGTATTTTTGACAAGCGATGACAGCAGTGTTTAATCAACTGAGTTCTTATATTGTGAGGAAGGGGGACGTTAAAATTGCACTGGATAGCATGCACGCCTCATTTCCTGTGAATTCTCCTGCTTATGTGTGTAATCTGAATGTAGCGTGGGAGTGGCAGACTCTGACACTACTAATAAAACTACTATACAGAAAGATAATTTCTGAATGCAAATATATTGAATAGCTATTGCAGAAATGGGATTTGATTTCAAGAAAATCTGAAGGATAATAAACACAACTTATAAGAACTAGACAAGAAATCAATCATTGTCCTCTAGTGCTTTTTTTTCTTCTCTGAAGATGCTGTTCATGTTCTGACAAGCACCTGATTCAGCTGCACATTGCTAGAAGACGCATGTTGAGCCCCTGTTCACAAAAGTGCAACATTGTTTGTTTTATAATACTGTTTGTGTGGGAAGTAATTATAATACATAAGTATTATATCTTATTTAGCAATAAATAAATGTAAAAAATGACTTGAATCTAAGGTCTGACTATGACCTTATTAAGCAATACTAGTCTGCGAGAAATTGCTTCAGTTGACCAGGCCTCTCAAACTGCATTTAAGGCTTCTAGATCTCAAGCCTCCAGTCCTTCTTTGAGAAGGAATAATGGCCATGTCTGAGGTAGCAGCTCTGTGAGGCCATGTTCCATTGGCAGCTCAGTGGATTAGAAGCTACATGTCTGAAACATGTCACTCACAGTGGCTTGGCCTCAGGCCTGTTCATCTTTTTGTCAGTTGCACAGAGAAGTCCCCTTTACTTTGCTCTCTGTCTCTCTCATGGCTGCCAAATGGAGGTCAGGATTTACTTGAATGTATCACCCACTGCACGTATGAAAAGCCAAGTGATCATTGACCTGGTGATTTTCTAAACTTTTGTGCTTATGTCTTTATGCTCCTCCACAAGAAAAGTTGTGATACCAATGGAAGGAGTGACACTGATTTGTTTTCCATTATTTATCTGGCCCGTTGGCAGGCCCTTCCACAGATCTCAGAAATTCAGATGTTTCTCCATCCTCGTAATCATTTGTTTAGAGCCTTGTGGCATTGATTATTTCTCCTGCTCTGCCTCAGTGCTGTCCTCCTACAGTGATCAAATAGCTGGGGGACAGACAACCACACAGGCCTTACTCACCAGCCCACTGGCCCATCCTGATTATCCACAAACCCGGGTAAGGCAGCACAAAATAGCCTGATTACCACCTGACCGTGGGCTGCTTCCGCACAACATGGATGGCTCTGATGGAGCTCTTGGCTTTGAACTCACTGAAAATCCCACGCTCTATCATCCTACCCAATGCTTATTTTCTTTTATTCTCTCTTTCTTTCTTTTTTTAAACAACATCCTCCTTCCATCAAATATTTGTATTCTTGGATACAGCTTGTTAAATGAGGTTTCCAGACCTTTAGTCTCATTAAAAAAAGAAGTCAAGCTCCTTTCTATTTGGGAATGTTATCTTGTTTGAGCCAGATGCTTAAAAGTGACTTAATACTTGAGCTCATTAAAAAGAAAAAAAAATTAATTAGCTGTTTTTCCTGTCAGCTTCAGTTACACCGATAATGGTATTAGTTTTCTAGAATGAGGGTTGTGGGCTTTGATTTACGCCTTTAGCAGGATGTTGGAAGTCCAGAAAGACTCACATTAAAGACTGACTGAGACCTAAAGACTTGCAGTATCTAAGGGTCTCTGTTTGACTCTTATGGTCACTGAGTCACATCAAAGGCTGATAACTCTGAAGAGAAATCCAATTCTTCAGTACTGTACCAGTACTTGACTTTGAAAGACATACCTATGTCTGCTGGTGGCAACCTGAGAAACAAAACACTTTGTCTGTAGAGCTGTTAAAATGTTCCCCTGTATCGGTTACTTTTGAAAACACCCCAAACCTCTTAAGGTTTTATGTTCGCTAGGATATTATGCATTATGTACATAAATCCTGGACAGCAGACTGTGTTCAAACAATCAATGCAATGACTTGTACAAGCAAGGACTTTGAATGACAACTGGAACCTCTGAAATTCAACACAATGCAGAGTGTTGGCTGTTTACATTATCTGACCTTATTGTCAGTCACTAAACAGCTAGATGAAACAGAATGGAGTGGGTTCCTTGATGGCAGCTGTTTCGATGAAGATAGCATGATCTTTGTAGGATCAGAACATACTGTCCTTGTTTCATCCATTTAAATGGTCATTGCCTTATTCACGATGGCACGTGGTGCTGAGCTACCAGGCAGCTGTTAGTAGCACACAGTGGTCAACAGAAAATACGTGCTGTGGATTCTTTATCCTTATCTGAGAAGCTAAGATTTTCTTTTCTTATATTTTACACATCACTTTGGAAACAGAGGAGAGTCACCACCTGAGAATTTTCTGTCAATATTTTATCACCACAGATATTTACCTTCAAATCACAGGTGTTTTTCAAAGCAGAGGTGGCATACAGTGTTTTATTTTTACTTAGACATTCGGTCTGTCAAGATAGTCAATATTTTAAACTGATAGATATCTAGTTGCTGTTTGAACTTTTAGATTTGTGAAACATCGGTTGTAATGATCCCATTCTAACAGATTCTAGTACACAGGACTGAAAACATGCTTAAAGGTTGATTTTGGCTGCTAAGAGTCCTTACTGGAGAGGCTTTTGCATTAGATGAGTGCATGATGCTAGCAAAAAATGTTCTTCCCAAACCTTTATTGTGCTTTAAGAGACATAGGTGAAATTAATCATCTCAAGTGATGTCATGTAAGTAAGCTGATCTAGATTGGTGGTTGTTTTGTTAACCCAAAACACAATTACTTTTGTCAAATGTATTATAACAAAGAATCACTTTTAATGTTCCATTTCACAAAAGCAGTGAAAATAATCAGAACTTTTTTTAAACCACAACTGTAGCTAACATCATTTCACAAAGCTTGTCTAAAGGTTTAGCAGGCAGTAGGGAGCTCTAAGGCTGGAATTGGCCCATCACAGCGTCTGGCAGCAGGCAAGGTCACCTCCTCTCTGCCCTGTATCGAATGCCAGTTGACAAGAGAAAAACATGCCTTCCTTTCTCAGACACTTAAAGAGAACTATTCCAGGATTTAGCAGCTACTGCTTCTTTTTGATGATGCAACACTGAGTACATACTTTTGCACCCCAGAAAACTTTGTCATTCCGCTTCAGCCTGCTTGTGTGAGGCTGGGCATTTGCTC
>NW_026117730.1:0-46285 GCF_001640805.2 Lates calcarifer
CCAACGGGGCCATGCAACGAGTTGCAAGGACCTCTTGTTTTCGGTATTATTATTATTATTTTATTATTAATTATATTTTTTTTCTCTTTTTCCGCCTCTTGATCGGCTTTTGAGGGCCTTAACATGCGTGAAAACTTAAATTTGCAGACGCGTCAGGCACGGCGAAAAATTTAATAATTTAGGGGTCTTGAGCATGGGTGTGGTAAAATGGCCTCGGTAGCGCCACCTACATTTTTAAACGGAACAGCCCCTCAAGCCCGTTGCGCCTAAAAATCTGAAAATCTGCACACATATGTAACATCCCATGACGCACCAAAAAGTCTCTTGGAGCCATATTCTAAACCCAACAGAAAGTATTTTTATTTTGACCGGAAGGTGAAAAATTGTGTGTTTTTTGGCCATTTCCAGGGGTCGCTTGAACGCGAACTAGTCCTAGACGCATTATCCGATTGACTTCAAAACTTAATAGTATGTTCTTAAGACATAGACGATGTTAAATTGCGGCAGTTTTTGAGTTTTGTTGAAGGGCGTGGAAGTTATGGCCCCTCAAAGTTCGATTACTCGCCACGAAACAGGAAGTTGCTTTATTTTGCTATATTTCGGCCATACTTTGTCCAAACTGCATCAAACTTTACAGGATTGTTAATGGTACCTATCTGCACACATCCATATGTCAATATTCATACAATTGTTGTAGCCACCTATTTATAGCAGGAAATGACATATTTTATAGTGTGATGTCCAGTTTCTAGACGGGTGACCAGATTCACTTCAAATGTTGTTCCTTGAATTTTGGAAGACTGGCTCCGAAAAGTGAGTTTTTGTGAAGTTCTGAAACCAACTTCCTGTGAAACCTCAGAGGGTAACTTCCTGTTGCGACTCTCTACTTTATCCAGATGGAGGTATTACCTTTGATGGGTTTTTGGAAGGGGTCTCTGTGTGTGTGTGTCTGTGTGTGTGTGTGTGTGTGTGTGTGTGTGTTTGTGTTTGTGTTTGTGGGAGGGGGGAAGAAGAGTTGATTGAGTCTGTGAGAAGCTGCCACAGAGAGGTTACAGTCAGGAGAGCCAAGAGCTGCTTTACACGCGGTATAAAACTTCAGTTAAGATTTGAGCTGTCACTTGAGAAAGCATCATGCCAAAAACTAAGGAAATCACTGTAGACTTGAAGAATTGTCGATGCTTAGGAAGCAGGAGAAGGATATACAAAGTTTATAACAGCATTTCCAAGCGTCAAGAACTCAAATGAGAAGCGTCACCGAGAAATTCAAGGAGAGCCACACTGTGCAGAACAAGCCTGGCAGAGGTAGGAAGCCAAAGATTTCAATGACCCTGGAAAGAAAACCAGTTAGAGACCTGTCTAAAGAACCCATAAACGCTGCCAAGACACTAGTGAATGACTTAGTTAAGTCTGAAATTAGTCTCTTACATGAATTCATGTAATCTTACCATATGTCTCCCTTGACCAAAGCTGAGCGTGGATTGATGCTGTCTTTACAGTTTGGTTTTGATCAGTTAGGAAATTTCACACGGGGTCAGCTGATTTTTTCGTGTTACTCAGTGTACGGCGACAGGAAAGTTCACTAGGTCCTCCAGCGTCGAGGTGAACCAGCTGAATATAAGCCACTCAAGTTGACGACAAGTGCATTGAAAAGTAAAAGCTGCTGGCCTTTACCTTTTCTTTGTCAAAGCGCCTGTTTGGCCAGTAGTTAGTAAAGTAATATTTTCAGCTGTCCACAGTCTCATGACATGTTTAACAGAAGCACAGCACGCTGGTTAAGCTCATGGCAAACTGTTACTAACAGCTAAAATGAAAGCTTGTCTGTATGTAGTCTAACTGGTTAGTTTGTCACTAATCTCCAAATTTTGCAAATTGCTATAAACTTCACTCTCTTAAACCAGTAACAGTCTGAGCTGGACTGATAGGGGTCTGTATGGATAAAGATAAAATCCTAATGATACCCATCCCTACAGCTGGTTAGTGGCTTCGCCCTGACTTTAGGCAGATGAGATATTCAGTTCAAATAACTTCATTATAAGCCTTGTTTAAGCATAAATGATTTATATATGCACCCAATAACAGAACTTAAAAAAATGCTTTTGCTCAAAGCTCAAAGCTTGTAAACTCAAGTTAAACTGAGTTTTATCTCCTTTTGGGAGGGGTATCTCTGTGTGTGTGTGTGTGTGTGTGGGTGTGTTTGTGTTTGTGTTTGAGGGGAGGGGAAGAGGAGTTGATTGAGTCTGTGAGAAGCTGCCACAGAGAGGTTACAGTCAGGAGAGCCAAGAGCTGTCACAGATGATGAGCTCTGAAAAATATTATCACAGAAAATAATTAGCGTAAAAGCTTTATTTAAATTTTACATCTGGAAGTGTGAACTGTTACGCCAGCGTGTGCCCTGCGACCTGCGTTGACCCGCGGTTGCCGGGGTCCCGCGGTCGCCGCTCCCCCGACGGGCGCCGGGTGCGAGGGCCCGTTCAACGCTGCTCGCAGCTATTATTATTATTATTATTTTTTTTCTTCTTTTTCCGCCTCTTAGATCGGCTTTTTGAGGGCCTTAAATGCGTGAAAACTTACCAAAATTTGCAGACGCGTCAGGCACGGCGAAAAATTTAATAATTTAGGGGTCTTGAGCATGGGCGTGGTAAAATGCCCTCGGTAGCGCCACCTACATTTTTAAACGGAACAGCCCCTCAAGCCCGTTGCGCCTAAAAATCTGAAAATCTGCACACATATGTAACATCCCATGACGCACCAAAAAGTCTCTTGGAGCCATATTCTAAACCCAACAGAAAGTATTTTTATTTTGACCGGAAGGTGAAAAAATTGTGTGTTTTTTGGCCATTTCCAGGGGTCGCTTGAACGCGAACTAGTCCTAGACGCATTATCCATTGACTTCAAAACTTAATAGTATGTTCTTAAGACATAGACGATGTTAAATTGCGGCAGATTTTGAGTTTTTGTTGAAGGGCGTGGAAGTTATGGCCCCTCAAAGTTCGATTACTCGCCACGAAACAGGAAGTTGCTTTATTTTTGCTATATTTTCGGCCATACTTTGTCCAAACTGCATCAAACTTTACAGGATTGTTAATGGTACCTATCTGCACACATCCATATGTCAATATTCATACAATTGTTGTAGCGCCACCTATTTATAGCAGGAAATGACATATTTTATAGTGTGATGTCCAGTTTCTAGACGGGTGACCAGATTCACTTCAAATGTTGTCAGCCCCTCCTTGACAATTTTTGGAAGAAGTCCTCCGAAAATTGTGAGTTTGGGTCGAAGCGTGTGCCGGTTCTGGCCCGTCAAAGTTCGGAAACCCAACTTCCTGTTTGAAACCTCAGATTTTGGGGTAACTTCCTGTTGCGACTCTCTACTTTATCCTACAGATGGAGCCATTGTATTACTCTTTGATGGGTTTTTGGAAGGGGTCTCTGTGTGTGTGTGTCTGTGTGTGTGTGTTTGAGGGGGGGGGGAAGAGGAGTTGATTGAGTCTGTGAGAAGCTGCCACAGGAGGTTACAGTCAGGAGAGCCAAGAGCTGTCACAGAGATGATGAGCTCTGAAAAATATTATCACAGAAAATAATTAGCATAAAAGCTTTTATTTTAAATTTGTTGCAACAAATTCAGGTTTCTTACAGCATTTTCCTTATTGAAAACTAAATTCTACCTGAAATGTATCAATAAAAATCTTCTTTTGCAGTTAATGTCACCAGTTTATAGTTTAGTTTTAATAGCATTCCCTGTCACTGATGTGCCTTTAATTATCGGTTCTATCAGGGATCATTTATGTGTTTATCTTACGGGGGTGAGCCACCTCACAGGTTGGTTATATTACCTGTTGACCTCAGCTCAGTGAGCTAAGACAATGTTTAATGCAGTGTTTTTTCTGATATGAAAATGGATATTATTCAGCACATCTAACCTCAGCAGGCCCCTCTTCAGAAACTCATATCTGCAGATGTCAAAGCTGGCTCAAACGTTGTCCACAGTCTCATGACATGTTTAACACGAAGCACAGCACGCTGGTTAAGCTCATGGCAAACTGTTACTAACAGCTAAAATGAAAGCTTGTCTGTATGTAGTCTAACTGGTTAGTTTGTCACTAATCTCCAAATTTTGCAAATTGCTATAAACTTCACTCTCTTAAACCAGTAACAGTCTGAGCTGGACTGATAGGGGTCTGTATGGATAAAGATAAAATCCTAATGATACCCATCCCTACAGCTGGTTAGTGGCTTCGCCCTGACTTTAGGCAGATGAGATATTCACTGTTCAAATAACTTCATTATAACCCTTGTTTAAGCATAAATGATTTATATATGCACCCAATAACAGAACTTGCAAAAAAATGCTTTTGCTCAAAGCTCAAAGCTTGTAAACTCAAGTTAAAACTGAGTTTTATCTCCTTTTGGGAGGGTAGTGTGTGTGTGTGTGTGTGTGTTTGTGTTTGTGTTTGTGTTTGAGGGGGAGGGGAAGAGGAGTTGATTGAGTCTGTGAGAAGCTGCCACAGAGAGGTTACAGTCAGGAGAGCCAAGAGCTGTCACAGATGATGAGCTCTGAAAAATATTATCACAGAAAATAATTAGCATAAAAGCTTTTATTTAAAATTTTTACATCTCGGAAGTGTGAACTGTTACGCCAGCGTGTGCCCTGCGACCTGCGTTGACCCCGCGGTTGCCGGGGTCCCGCGGTCGCCGCTTCGAGTATTTTAGTTGCTTTTGCATTATTATTATTATTATTATTATTATTTTTTTTCTTCTTTTTCCGCCTCTTTGATCGCCTTTTTGAGGGCCTTAACATGCGTCAAAACTCCTGAAAATTTGCAGACGCGTCAGGCACGGCGAAAAATTTAAAATTTAGGGGTCTTGAGCATGGGTGTGGCAAAATGGCCTCGGTAGCGCCACCTACATTTTTAAACGGAACAGCCCCTCAAGCCCGTTGCGCCTAAAAATCTGAAAATCTGCACACATATGTAACATCCCATGACGCACCAAAAAGTCTCTTGGAGCCATATTCTAAACCCAACAGAAAGTATTTTTATTTTGACCGGAAGGTGAAAAAATTGTGTGTTTTTGGCCATTTCCAGGGGTCGCTTGAACGCGAACTAGTCCTAGACGCATTATCCGATTGACTTCAAAATTTGATAATTTGTTCTTAAGACATAGACGAAGTTAAATTGCAAATTTCGGACTTTTCATTGAAGGGCGTGGAAGTTATGGCCCCTCAAAGTTCGATTACTCGCCACGAAACAGGAAGTTGCTTTATTTGCTATATTTCGGCCATACTTTGTCCAAACTGCATCAAACTTTACAGGATTGTTAATGGTACCTATCTGCACACATCCATATGTCAATATTCATACAATTGTTGTAGCGCCACCTATTTATAGCAGGAAATGACATATTTTATAGTGTGATGTCCAGTTTCTAGACGGGTGACCAGATTCACTTCAAATGTTGTCAGCCCCTCCTTGACAATTTTTGGAAGACTCCTCCGAAAATTGTGAGTTTGGTCGAAGCGTGTGCCGGTTCTGGCCCGTCAAAGTTCGGAAACCCAACTTCCTGTTTGAAACCTCAGATTTTGGGGTAACTTCCTGTTGCGACTCTCTACTTTATCCTACAGATGGAGCCATTGTATTACTCTTTGATGGGTTTTTGGAAGGGGGTCTCTGTGTGTGTGTGTGTGTGTGTGTGTGTGTGTGTGTGTGTTTGAGGGGGAGGGGAAGAGGAGTTGATTGAGTCTGTGAGAAGCTGCCACAGAGAGGTTACAGTCAGGAGAGCCAAGAGCTGCTTTACACGCAAACTTCAGTTAAGATTTGAGCTGTCACTTGAGAAAGCATCATGCCAAAAACTAAGGAAATCACTGTAGACTTGAAGAATTGTCGATGCTCAGGAAGCAGGAGAAGGATTACAAAGTTATAACAGCATTTCCAAGCGTCAAGAACTCAAATGAGAAACGTCACGAGAAATTCAAGGAGAGCCACACTGTGCAGAACAAGCCTGGCAGAGGTAGGAAGCCAAAGATTTCAATGACCTGGAAAGAAAACCAGTTGTCTAAAGAACCCATAAACGCTGCCAAGACACTAGTGAATGACTTAGTTAAGTCTGAAATTGTAGAAGAAGATTACATGAATTCATGTAATCTTACCATATGTCTCCCCTTGACCAAAGCTGAGCGTGGATTGATGCTGTCTTTACAGTTTGGTTTTGATCAGTTAGGAAATTTCACACGGGGTCAGCTGATTTTTTTCGTGTTACTCAGTGTACGGCGACAGGAAAAGTGCACTATCCACGGCGTCGAGGTGAACCAGCTGAATATAAGCCACTCAAGTTGACGACAAGTGCATTGAAAAGTAAAAGCTGCTGGCCTTTACCTTTTCTTTGTCAAAGCGCCTGTTCGGCCAGTAGTTAGTAAAGTAATATTTTCAGCGTTGTCCACAGTCTCATGACATGTTTAACACGAAGCACAGCACGCTGGTTAAGCTCATGGCAAACTGTTACTAACAGCTAAAATGAAAGCTTGTCTGTATGTAGTCTAACTGGTTTGTCACTAATCTCCAAAATTTTGCAAATTGCTATAAACTTCACTCTCTTAAACCAGTAACAGTCTGAGCTGGACTGATAGGGGTCTGTATGGATAAAGATAAAATCCTAATGATACCCATCCCTACAGCTGGTTAGTGGCTTCGCCCTGACTTTAGGCAGATGAGATATTCACTGTTCAAATAACTTCATTATAAGCCTTGTTTAAGCATAAATGATTTATATATGCACCCAATAACAGAACTTAAAAAAATGCTTTTGCTCAAAGCTCAAAGCTTGTAAACTCAAGTTAAAACTGAGTTTTATCTCCTTTTGGGAGGGGGTATCTGTGTGTGTGTGTGTGTTTGTGTTTGTGTTTGAGGGGGGAGGGGAAGAGGAGTTGATTGAGTCTGTGAGAAGCTGCCACAGAGAGGTTACAGTCAGGAGAGCCAAGAGCTGTCACAGATGATGAGCTCTGAAAAATATTATCACAGAAAATAATTAGCATAAAAGCTTTTATTTAAAATTTTTACATCTCGGAAGTGTGAACTGTTACGCCAGCGTGTGCCCTGCGACCTGCGTTGACCCGCGGTTTGGGGTCCCGCGGTCGCCGCTCCCCCGACGGGCGCCGGGTGCGAGGGCCCGTTCAACGCTGCTCGCAGCTTTAATTATTATTATTATTATTTTTTTTCTTCTTTTTCCGCCTCTTTGATCGCCTTTTTGAGGGCCTTAAAATGCGTCAAAACTCCTGAAAATTTGCAGACGCGTCAGGCACGGCGAAAAATTTAAGAATTTAGGGGTCTTGAGCATGGGTGTGGCAAAATGGCCTCGGTAGCGCCACCTACATTTTTAACGGAACAGCCCCTCAAGCCCGTTGCGCCTAAAAATCTGAAAATCTGCACACATATGTAACATCCCATGACGCACCAAAAAGTCTCTTGGAGCCATATTCTAAACCCAACAGAAAGTATTTTTATTTTGACCGGAAGGTGAAAAATTGTGTGTTTTTGGCCATTTCCAGGGGTCGCTTGAACGCGAACTAGTCCTAGACGCATTATCCGATTGACTTCAAAATTTGATAATTTGTTCTTAAGACATAGACGAAGTTAAATTGCAAAAGTTTCGGACTTTTCATTGAAGGGCGTGGAAGTTATGGCCCCTCAAAGTTCGATCACTCGCCACAAAACAGGAAGTTGCTTTAAATTTGCTATATTTCGGCCATACTTTGTCCAAACTGCATCAAACTTTACAGGATTGTTAATGGTACCTATCTGCACACATCCATATGTCAATATTCATACAATTGTTGTAGCACCACCTATTTATAGCAGGAAATGACATATTTTATAGTGTGATGTCCAGTTTCTAGACGGGTGACCAGATTCACTTCAAATGTTGTCAGGACAGACTTAAGGATTTTTGGAAGACTGGCTCCGAAAATTGTGAGTTGGGTCGAAGCGTGTGCCGGTTCTGGCCCGTCAAAGTTCGGAAACCCAACTTCCTGTTTGAAACCTCAGATTTTGGGGTAACTTCCTGTTGCGACTCTCTACTTTATCCTACAGATGGAGCCATTGTATTACTCTTTGATGGGTTTTTGGAAGGGGGTCTCTGTGTGTGTGTGTCTGTGTGTGTCTGAGGGGGAGGGGAAGAGGAGTTGATTGTGTCTGTGAGAAGCTGCCACAGGGAGGTTACAGTCAATAGAGCCATGATCTGTCACAGATGATGAGCTCTGAATAATATTATCACAGAAAATAATTAGCATAAAAGCTTTTATTTAAAATTTTTACATCTGGGAAGTGTGAACTGTTACGCCAGCGTGTGCCCTGCGACCTGCGTTGACCCGCGGTTGCCGGGGTCCCGCGGTCGCCGCTCCCCCGACGGGCGCCGGGTGCGAGGGCCCGTTCAACGCTGCTCGCAGCTTTAATTATATTATTATTATTATTATTATTATTTTTTTTCTTCTTTTTCCGCCTCTTAGATCGGCTTTTTGAGGGCCTTAACATGCGTGAAAACTTACCAAAATTTGCAGACGCGTCAGGCACGGCGAAAAATTTAATAATTTAGGGGTCTTGAGCATGGGCGTGGTAAAATGCCCTCGGTAGCGCCACCTACATTTTTAAACGGAACAGCCCCTCAAGCCCGTTGCGCCTAAAAATCTGAAAATCTGCACACATATGTAACATCCCATGACGCACCAAAAAGTCTCTTGGAGCCATATTCTAAACCCAACAGAAAGTATTTTTATTTTGACCGGAAGGTGAAAAAATTGTGTGTTTTTGGCCATTTCCAGGGGTCGCTTGAACGCGAACTAGTCCTAGACGCATTATCCCATTGACTTCAAAACTTAATAGTATGTTCTTAAGACATAGACGATGTTAAATTGCGGCAGATTTTGAGTTTTTGTTGAAGGGCGTGGAAGTTATGGCCCCTCAAAGTTCGATTACTCGCCACGAAACAGGAAGTTGCTTTATTTTTGCTATATTTCGGCCATACTTTGTCCAAACTGCATCAAACTTTACAGGATTGTTAATGGTACCTATCTGCACACATCCATATGTCAATATTCATACAATTGTTGTAGCGCCACCTATTTATAGCAGGAAATGACATATTTTATAGTGTGATGTCCAGTTTCTAGACGGGTGACCAGATTCACTTCAAATGTTGTCAGCCCCTCCTTGACAATTTTTGGAAGAAGTCCTCCGAAAATTGTGAGTTTGGGTCGAAGCGTGTGCCGGTTCTGGCCCGTCAAAGTTCGGAAACCCAACTTCCTGTTTGAAACCTCAGATTTTGGGGTAACTTCCTGTTGCGACTCTCTACTTTATCCTACAGATGGAGCCATTGTATTACTCTTTGATGGGTTTTTGGAAGGGGGTCTCTGTGTGTGTGTGTCTGTGTGTGTGTGTTTGAGGGGGGAGGGGAAGAGGAGTTGATTGAGTCTGTGAGAAGCTGCCACAGGGAGGTTACAGTCAGGAGAGCCAAGAGCTGTCACAGATGATGAGCTCTGAAAAATATTATCACAGAAAATAATTAGCATAAAAGCTTTTATTTTAAATTTGTTGCAACAAATTCAGGTTTCTTACAGCATTTTCCTTATTGAAAACTAAATTCTACCTGAAATGTATCAATAAAAATCTTCTTTTGCAGTTAATGTCACCAGTTTATAGTTTAGTTTTAATAGCATTCCCTGTCACTGATGTGCCTTTAATTATCGGTTCTATCAGGGATCATTTATGTGTTTATCTTACGGGGGTGAGCCACCTCACAGGTTGGTTATATTACCTGTTGACCTCAGCTCAGTGAGCTAAGACAATGTTTAATGCAGTGTTTTTTCTGATATGAAAATGGATATTATTCAGCACATCTAACCTCAGCAGGCCCCTCTTCAGAAACTCATATCTGCAGATGTCAAAGCTGGCTCAAACGTTGTCCACAGTCTCATGACATGTTTAACACGAAGCACAGCACGCTGGTTAAGCTCATGGCAAACTGTTACTAACAGCTAAAATGAAAGCTTGTCTGTATGTAGTCTAACTGGTTAGTTTGTCACTAATCTCCAAATTTTGCAAATTGCTATAAACTTCACTCTCTTAAACCAGTAACAGTCTGAGCTGGACTGATAGGGGTCTGTATGGATAAAGATAAAATCCTAATGATACCCATCCCTACAGCTGGTTAGTGGCTTCGCCCTGACTTTAGGCAGATGAGATATTCACTGTTCAAATAACTTCATTATAACCCTTGTTTAAGCATAAATGATTTATATATGCACCCAATAACAGAACTTGCAAAAAAATGCTTTTGCTCAAAGCTCAAAGCTTGTAAACTCAAGTTAAAACTGAGTTTTATCTCCTTTTGGGAGGGGTATCTGTGTGTGTGTGTGTGTTTGTGTTTGTGTTTGTGTTTGAGGGGGAGGGGAAGAGGAGTTGATTGAGTCTGTGAGAAGCTGCCACAGAGAGGTTACAGTCAGGAGAGCCAAGAGCTGTCACAGATGATGAGCTCTGAAAAATATTATCACAGAAAATAATTAGCATAAAAGCTTTTATTTTAAATTTTTACATCTCGGAAGTGTGAACTGTTACGCCAGCGTGTGCCCTGCGACCTGCGTTGACCCCGCGGTTGCCGGGGTCCCGCGGTCGCCGCTCCCCGACGGGCGCCGGGTGCGAGGGCCCGTTCAACGCTGCTCGCAGCTTTAAGTTGCGTTTATTATTATTATTATTATTATTATTTTTTTTCTTCTTTTTCCGCCTCTTTGATCGCCTTTTTGAGGGCCTTAAAATGCGTCAAAACTCCTGAAAATTTGCAGACGCGTCAGGCACGGCGAAAAATTTAAGAATTTAGGGGTCTTGAGCATGGGTGTGGCAAAATGGCCTCGGTAGCGCCACCTACATTTTTAACGGAACAGCCCCTCAAGCCCGTTGCGCCTAAAAATCTGAAAATCTGCACACATATGTAACATCCCATGACGCACCAAAAAGTCTCTTGGAGCCATATTCTAAACCCAACAGAAAGTATTTTTATTTTGACCGGAAGGTGAAAAAATTGTGTGTTTTTGGCCATTTCCAGGGGTCGCTTGAACGCGAACTAGTCCTAGACGCATTATCCGATTGACTTCAAAATTTGATAATTTGTTCTTAAGACATAGACGAAGTTAAATTGCAAAAGTTTCGGACTTTTCATTGAAGGGCGTGGAAGTTATGGCCCCTCAAAGTTCGATCACTCGCCACAAAACAGGAAGTTGCTTTAAATTTGCTATATTTCGGCCATACTTTGTCCAAACTGCATCAAACTTTACAGGATTGTTAATGGTACCTATCTGCACACATCCATATGTCAATATTCATACAATTGTTGTAGCACCACCTATTTATAGCAGGAAATGACATATTTTATAGTGTGATGTCCAGTTTCTAGACGGGTGACCAGATTCACTTCAAATGTTGTCAGGACAGACTTAAGGATTTTTGGAAGACTGGCTCCGAAAATTGTGAGTTTGGGTCGAAGCGTGTGCCGGTTCTGGCCCGTCAAAGTTCGGAAACCCAACTTCCTGTTTGAAACCTCAGATTTTGGGGTAACTTCCTGTTGCGACTCTCTACTTTATCCTACAGATGGAGCCATTGTATTACTCTTTGATGGGTTTTTGGAAGGGGGTCTCTGTGTGTGTGTGTCTGTGTGTGTCTGAGGGGGAGGGGAAGAGGAGTTGATTGTGTCTGTGAGAAGCTGCCACAGGGAGGTTACAGTCAGGAGAGCCATGAGCTGTCACAGATGATGAGCTCTGAAAAATATTATCACAGAAAATAATTAGCATAAAAGCTTTTATTTAAATTTTTACATCTGGGAAGTGTGAACTGTTACGCCAGCGTGTGCCCTGCGACCTGCGTTGACCCCGCGGTTGCCGGGGTCCCGCGGTCGCCGCTCCCCGACGGGCGCCGGGTGCGAGGGCCCGTTCAACGCTGCTCGCAGCTTTAATTATTATTATTATTATTTTTTTTCTTCTTTTTCCGCCTCTTAGATCGGCTTTTTGAGGGCCTTAACATGCGTGAAAACTTACCAAAATTTGCAGACGCGTCAGGCACGGCGAAAAATTTAATAATTTAGGGGTCTTGAGCATGGGCGTGGTAAAATGCCCTCGGTAGCGCCACCTACATTTTTAAACGGAACAGCCCCTCAAGCCCGTTGCGCCTAAAAATCTGAAAATCTGCACACATATGTAACATCCCATGACGCACCAAAAAGTCTCTTGGAGCCATATTCTAAACCCAACAGAAAGTATTTTTATTTTGACCGGAAGGTGAAAAAATTGTGTGTTTTTGGCCATTTCCAGGGGTCGCTTGAACGCGAACTAGTCCTAGACGCATTATCCATTGACTTCAAAACTTAATAGTATGTTCTTAAGACATAGACGATGTTAAATTGCGGCAGATTTTGAGTTTTTGTTGAAGGGCGTGGAAGTTATGGCCCCTCAAAGTTCGATTACTCGCCACGAAACAGGAAGTTGCTTTATTTTTGCTATATTTCGGCCATACTTTGTCCAAACTGCATCAAACTTTACAGGATTGTTAATGGTACCTATCTGCACACATCCATATGTCAATATTCATACAATTGTTGTAGCACCACCTATTTATAGCAGGAAATGACATATTTTATAGTGTGATGTCCAGTTTCTAGACGGGTGACCAGATTCACTTCAAATGTTGTCAGCCCCTCCTTGACAATTTTTGGAAGAAGTCCTCCGAAAATTGTGAGTTTGGGTCGAAGCGTGTGCCGGTTCTGGCCCGTCAAAGTTCGGAAACCCAACTTCCTGTTTGAAACCTCAGATTTTGGGGTAACTTCCTGTTGCGACTCTCTACTTTATCCTACAGATGGAGCCATTGTATTACTCTTTGATGGGTTTTTGGAAGGGGTCTCTGTGTGTGTGTGTCTGTGTGTGTGTGTTTGAGGGGGAGGGGAAGAGGAGTTGATTGAGTCTGTGAGAAGCTGCCACAGGGAGGTTACAGTCAGGAGAGCCAAGAGCTGTCACAGATGATGAGCTCTGAAAAATATTATCACAGAAAATAATTAGCATAAAAGCTTTTATTTTAAATTTGTTGCAACAAATTCAGGTTTCTTACAGCATTTTCCTTATTGAAAACTAAATTCTACCTGAAATGTATCAATAAAAATCTTCTTTTGCAGTTAATGTCACCAGTTTATAGTTTAGTTTTAATAGCATTCCCTGTCACTGATGTGCCTTTAATTATCGGTTCTATCAGGGATCATTTATGTGTTTATCTTACGGGGGTGAGCCACCTCACAGGTTGGTTATATTACCTGTTGACCTCAGCTCAGTGAGCTAAGACAATGTTTAATGCAGTGTTTTTTCTGATATGAAAATGGATATTATTCAGCACATCTAACCTCAGCAGGCCCCTCTTCAGAAACTCATATCTGCAGATGTCAAAGCTGGCTCAAACGTTGTCCACAGTCTCATGACATGTTTAACACGAAGCACAGCACGCTGGTTAAGCTCATGGCAAACTGTTACTAACAGCTAAAATGAAAGCTTGTCTGTATGTAGTCTAACTGGTTAGTTTGTCACTAATCTCCAAATTTTGCAAATTGCTATAAACTTCACTCTCTTAAACCAGTAACAGTCTGAGCTGGACTGATAGGGGTCTGTATGGATAAAGATAAAATCCTAATGATACCCATCCCTACAGCTGGTTAGTGGCTTCGCCCTGACTTTAGGCAGATGAGATATTCACTGTTCAAATAACTTCATTATAACCCTTGTTTAAGCATAAATGATTTATATATGCACCCAATAACAGAACTTGCAAAAAAATGCTTTTGCTCAAAGCTCAAAGCTTGTAAACTCAAGTTAAAACTGAGTTTTATCTCCTTTTGGGAGGGGGTATCTGTGTGTGTGTGTGTGTGTTGTGTTTGTGTTTGTGTTTGAGGGGGAGGGGAAGAGGAGTTGATTGAGTCTGTGAGAAGCTGCCACAGAGAGGTTACAGTCAGGAGAGCCAAGAGCTGTCACAGATGATGAGCTCTGAAAAATATTATCACAGAAAATAATTAGCATAAAAGCTTTTATTTAAAATTTTTACATCTCGGAAGTGTGAACTGTTACGCCAGCGTGTGCCCTGCGACCTGCGTTGACCCCGCGGTTGCCGGGGTCCCGCGGTCGCCGCTCCCCCGACGGGCGCCGGGTGCGAGGGCCCGTTCAACGCTGCTCGCAGCTTTAATTATTATTATTATTATTATTTTTTTTTTCTTCTTTTTCCGCCTCTTTGATCGCCTTTTTGAGGGCCTTAACATGCGTCAAAACTCCTGAAAATTTGCAGACGCGTCAGGCACGGCGAAAAATTTAATAATTTAGGGGTCTTGAGCATGGGTGTGGCAAAATGGCCTCGGTAGCGCCACCTACATTTTTAAACGGAACAGCCCCTCAAGCCCGTTGCGCCTAAAAATCTGAAAATCTGCACACATATGTAACATCCCATGACGCACCAAAAAGTCTCTTGGAGCCATATTCTAAACCCAACAGAAAGTATTTTTATTTTGACCGGAAGGTGAAAAAATTGTGTGTTTTTGGCCATTTCCAGGGGTCGCTTGAACGCGAACTAGTCCTAGACGCATTATCCGATTGACTTCAAAATTTGATAATTTGTTCTTAAGACATAGACGAAGTTAAATTGCAAAAGTTTCGGACTTTTCATTGAAGGGCGTGGAAGTTATGGCCCCTCAAAGTTCGATTACTCGCCACGAAACAGGAAGTTGCTTTATTTTTGCTATATTTCGGCCATACTTTGTCCAAACTGCATCAAACTTTACAGGATTGTTAATGGTACCTATCTGCACACATCCATATGTCAATATTCATACAATTGTTGTAGCACCACCTATTTATAGCAGGAAATGACATATTTTATAGTGTGATGTCCAGTTTCTAGACGGGTGACCAGATTCACTTCAAATGTTGTCAGCCCCTCCTTGACAATTTTTGGAAGAAGTCCTCCGAAAATTGTGAGTTTTGGTCGAAGCGTGTGCCGGTTCTGGCCCGTCAAAGTTCGGAAACCCAACTTCCTGTTTGAAACCTCAGATTTTGGGGTAACTTCCTGTTGCGACTCTCTACTTTATCCTATAGATGGAGCCATTGTATTACTCTTTGATGGGTTTTTGGAAGGGGGTCTCTGTGTGTGTGTGTGTGTGTGTGTGTGTGTGTGTGTGTGTTTGAGGGGGAGGGAAGAGGAGTTGATTGAGTCTGTGAGAAGCTGCCACAGGGAGGTTACAGTCAAGAGAGCCAAGAGCTGTCACAGATGATGAGCTCTGAAAAATATTATCACAGAAAATAATTAGCATAAAAGCTTTTATTTTAAATTTGTTGCAACAAATTCAGGTTTCTTACATTTTCCTTATTGAAAACTAAATTCTACCTGAAATGTATCAATAAAAATCTTCTTTTGCAGTTAATGTCACCAGTTTATAGTTTAGTTTTAATAGCATTCCCTGTCACTGATGTGCCTTTAATTATCGGTTCTATCAGGGATCATTTATGTGTTTATCTTACGGGGGTGAGCCACCTCACAGGTTGGTTATATTACCTGTTGACCTCAGCTCAGTGAGCTAAGACAATGTTTAATGCAGTGTTTTTTCTGATATGAAAATGGATATTATTCAGCACATCTAACCTCAGCAGGCCCCTCTTCAGAAACTCATATCTGCAGATGTCAAAGCTGGCTCAAAAAATTAAACTGGCTTCAAATTAATTTGAAGGAATTGTAGGTTATTTTGAATTCATGTAATCTTACCATATGTCTCCCCTTGACCAAAGCTGAGCGTGGATTGATGCTGTCTTTACAGTTTGGTTTTGATCAGTTAGGAAATTTCACAAGGGGTCAGCTGATTTTTTCGTGTTACTCAGTGTACGGCAACAGGAAAAGTGCACTACATCCACCGGCGTCGAGGTGAACCAGCTGAATATAAGCCACTCAAGTTGACGACAAGTGCATTGAAAAGTAAAAGCTGCTGGCCTTTACCTTTTCTTTGTCAAAGCGCCTGTTCGGCCAGTAGTTAGTAAAGTAATATTTTCAGCGTTGTCCACAGTCTCATGACATGTTTAACAGGAAGCACAGCACGCTGGTTAAGCTCATGGCAAACTGTTACTAACAGCTAAAATGAAAGCTTGTCTGTATGTAGTCTAACTGGTTAGTTTGTCACTAATCTCCAAATTTTGCAAATTGCTATAAACTTCACTCTCTTAAACCAGTAACAGTCTGAGCTGGACTGATAGGGGTCTGTATGGATAAAGATAAAATCCTAATGATACCCATCCCTACAGCTGGTTAGTGGCTTCGCCCTGACTTTAGGCAGATGAGATATTCACTGTTCAAATAACTTCATTATAAGCCTTGTTTAAGCATAAATGATTTATATATGCACCCAATAACAGAACTTAAAAAAAATGCTTTTGCTCAAAGCTCAAAGCTTTAAACTCAAGTTAAAACTGAGTTTTATCTCCTTTTGGGAGGGGGTATCTCTCTCTGTGTTTGTGTGTGTGTGTGTGTGTGTGTTTGTTTTGTGTTTGAGGGGGGAGGGGAAGAGGAGTTGATTGAGTCTGTGAGAAGCTGCCACAGAGAGGTTACAGTCAGGAGAGCCAAGAGCTGTCACAGATGATGAGCTCTGAAAAATATTATCACAGAAAATAATTAGCGTAAAAGCTTTTATTTTAAATTTTTACATCTGGGAAGTGTGAACTGTTACGCCAGCGTGTGCCCTGCGACCTGCGTTGACCCCGCGGTTGCCGGGGTCCCGCGGTCGCCGCTCCCCGACGGCGCCGGGTGCGAGGGCCCGTTCAACGCTGCTCGCAGCTTTAGTTATTTGCATTATTATTATTATTATTATTATTTTTTTTTTTTTCTTTTTCCGCCTCTTTGATCGCCTTTTTGAGGGCCTTAAAATGCGTCAAAACTCCTGAAAATTTGCAGACGCGTCAGGCACGGCGAAAAATTTAAGAATTTAGGGGTCTTGAGCATGGGTGTGGCAAAATGGCCTCGGTAGCGCCACCTACATTTTTAACGGAACAGCCCCTCAAGCCCGTTGCGCCTAAAAATCTGAAAATCTGCACACATATGTAACATCCCATGACGCACCAAAAAGTCTCTTGGAGCCATATTCTAAACCCAACAGAAAGTATTTTTATTTTGACCGGAAGGTGAAAAAATTGTGTGTTTTTGGCCATTTCCAGGGGTCGCTTGAACGCGAACTAGTCCTAGACGCATTATCCGATTGACTTCAAAATTTGATAATTTGTTCTTAAGACATAGACGAAGTTAAATTGCAAAAGTTTCGGACTTTTCATTGAAGGGCGTGGAAGTTATGGCCCCTCAAAGTTCGATCACTCGCCACAAAACAGGAAGTTGCTTTAAATTTGCTATATTTCGGCCATACTTTGTCCAAACTGCATCAAACTTTACAGGATTGTTAATGGTACCTATCTGCACACATCCATATGTCAATATTCATACAATTGTTGTAGCACCACCTATTTATAGCAGGAAATGACATATTTTATAGTGTGATGTCCAGTTTCTAGACGGGTGACCAGATTCACTTCAAATGTTGTCAGGACAGACTTAAGGATTTTTGGAAGACTGGCTCCGAAAATTGTGAGTTTGGGTCGAAGCGTGTGCCGGTTCTGGCCCGTCAAAGTTCGGAAACCCAACTTCCTGTTTGAAACCTCAGATTTTGGGGTAACTTCCTGTTGCGACTCTCTACTTTATCCTACAGATGGAGCCATTGTATTACTCTTTGATGGGTTTTTGGAAGGGGGTCTCTGTGTGTGTGTGTCTGTGTGTGTCTGAGGGGGAGGGGAAGAGGAGTTGATTGAGTCTGTGAGAAGCTGCCACAGGAGGTTACAGTCAGGAGAGCCAAGAGCTGTCACAGATGATGAGCTCTGAATAATATTATCACAGAAAATAATTAGCATAAAAGCTTTTATTTAAAATTTTTACATCTGGGAAGTGTGAACTGTTACGCCAGCGTGTGCCCTGCGACCTGCGTTGACCCCGCGGTTGCCGGGGTCCCGCGGTCGCCGCTCCCCCGACGGGCGCCGGGTGCGAGGGCCCGTTCAACGCTGCTCGCAGCTTTAATTATTATTATTATTATTTTTTTTCTTCTTTTTCCGCCTCTTAGATCGGCTTTTTGAGGGCCTTAACATGCGTGAAAACTTACCAAAATTTGCAGACGCGTCAGGCACGGCGAAAAATTTAATAATTTAGGGGTCTTGAGCATGGGCGTGGTAAAATGCCCTCGGTAGCGCCACCTACATTTTTAAACGGAACAGCCCCTCAAGCCCGTTGCGCCTAAAAATCTGAAAATCTGCACACATATGTAACATCCCATGACGCACCAAAAAGTCTCTTGGAGCCATATTCTAAACCCAACAGAAAGTATTTTTATTTTGACCGGAAGGTGAAAAAATTGTGTGTTTTTGGCCATTTCCAGGGGTCGCTTGAACGCGAACTAGTCCTAGACGCATTATCCCATTGACTTCAAAACTTAATAGTATGTTCTTAAGACATAGACGATGTTAAATTGCGGCAGATTTTGAGTTTTTGTTGAAGGGCGTGGAAGTTATGGCCCCTCAAAGTTCGATTACTCGCCACGAAACAGGAAGTTGCTTTATTTTTGCTATATTTCGGCCATACTTTGTCCAAACTGCATCAAACTTTACAGGATTGTTAATGGTACCTATCTGCACACATCCATATGTCAATATTCATACAATTGTTGTAGCGCCACCTATTTATAGCAGGAAATGACATATTTTATAGTGTGATGTCCAGTTTCTAGACGGGTGACCAGATTCACTTCAAATGTTGTCAGCCCCTCCTTGACAATTTTTGGAAGAAGTCCTCCGAAAATTGTGAGTTTGGGTCGAAGCGTGTGCCGGTTCTGGCCCGTCAAAGTTCGGAAACCCAACTTCCTGTTTGAAACCTCAGATTTTGGGGTAACTTCCTGTTGCGACTCTCTACTTTATCCTACAGATGGAGCCATTGTATTACTCTTTGATGGGTTTTTGGAAGGGGTCTCTGTGTGTGTGTGTCTGTGTGTGTGTGTTTGAGGGGGGAGGGGAAGAGGAGTTGATTGAGTCTGTGAGAAGCTGCCACAGGGAGGTTACAGTCAGGAGAGCCAAGAGCTGTCACAGATGATGAGCTCTGAAAAATATTATCACAGAAAATAATTAGCATAAAAGCTTTTATTTTAAATTTGTTGCAACAAATTCAGGTTTCTTACAGCATTTTCCTTATTGAAAACTAAATTCTACCTGAAATGTATCAATAAAAATCTTCTTTTGCAGTTAATGTCACCAGTTTATAGTTTAGTTTTAATAGCATTCCCTGTCACTGATGTGCCTTTAATTATCGGTTCTATCAGGGATCATTTATGTGTTTATCTTACGGGGGTGAGCCACCTCACAGGTTGGTTATATTACCTGTTGACCTCAGCTCAGTGAGCTAAGACAATGTTTAATGCAGTGTTTTTTCTGATATGAAAATGGATATTATTCAGCACATCTAACCTCAGCAGGCCCCTCTTCAGAAACTCATATCTGCAGATGTCAAAGCTGGCTCAAACGTTGTCCACAGTCTCATGACATGTTTAACACGAAGCACAGCACGCTGGTTAAGCTCATGGCAAACTGTTACTAACAGCTAAAATGAAAGCTTGTCTGTATGTAGTCTAACTGGTTAGTTTGTCACTAATCTCCAAATTTTGCAAATTGCTATAAACTTCACTCTCTTAAACCAGTAACAGTCTGAGCTGGACTGATAGGGGTCTGTATGGATAAAGATAAAATCCTAATGATACCCATCCCTACAGCTGGTTAGTGGCTTCGCCCTGACTTTAGGCAGATGAGATATTCACTGTTCAAATAACTTCATTATAACCCTTGTTTAAGCATAAATGATTTATATATGCACCCAATAACAGAACTTGCAAAAAAATGCTTTTGCTCAAAGCTCAAAGCTTGTAAACTCAAGTTAAAACTGAGTTTTATCTCCTTTTGGGAGGGGGTATCTGTGTGTGTGTGTGTGTGTTGTGTTTGTGTTTGTGTTTGAGGGGGAGGGGAAGAGGAGTTGATTGAGTCTGTGAGAAGCTGCCACAGAGAGGTTACAGTCAGGAGAGCCAAGAGCTGTCACAGATGATGAGCTCTGAAAAATATTATCACAGAAAATAATTAGCATAAAAGCTTTTATTTAAATTTTTACATCTGGGAAGTGTGAACTGTTACGCCAGCGTGTGCCCTGCGACCTGCGTTGACCCCGCGGTTGCCGGGGTCCCGCGGTCGCCGCTCCCCCGACGGGCGCCGGGTGCGAGGGCCCGTTCAACGCTGCTCGCAGCTTTAATTATTATTATTATTATTATTATTTTTTCTTCTTTTTCCGCCTCTTAGATCGGCTTTTTGAGGGCCTTAACATGCGTGAAAACTTACCAAAATTTGCAGACGCGTCAGGCACGGCGAAAAATTTAATAATTTAGGGGTCTTGAGCATGGGCGTGGTAAAATGCCCTCGGTAGCGCCACCTACATTTTTAAACGGAACAGCCCCTCAAGCCCGTTGCGCCTAAAAATCTGAAAATCTGCACACATATGTAACATCCCATGACGCACCAAAAAGTCTCTTGGAGCCATATTCTAAACCCAACAGAAAGTATTTTTATTTTGACCGGAAGGTGAAAAAATTGTGTGTTTTTGGCCATTTCCAGGGGTCGCTTGAACGCGAACTAGTCCTAGACGCATTATCCCATTGACTTCAAAACTTAATAGTATGTTCTTAAGACATAGACGATGTTAAATTGCGGCAGATTTTGAGTTTTTGTTGAAGGGCGTGGAAGTTATGGCCCCTCAAAGTTCGATTACTCGCCACGAAACAGGAAGTTGCTTTATTTTTGCTATATTTCGGCCATACTTTGTCCAAACTGCATCAAACTTTACAGGATTGTTAATGGTACCTATCTGCACACATCCATATGTCAATATTCATACAATTGTTGTAGCGCCACCTATTTATAGCAGGAAATGACATATTTTATAGTGTGATGTCCAGTTTCTAGACGGGTGACCAGATTCACTTCAAATGTTGTCAGCCCCTCCTTGACAATTTTTGGAAGAAGTCCTCCGAAAATTGTGAGTTTGGGTCGAAGCGTGTGCCGGTTCTGGCCCGTCAAAGTTCGGAAACCCAACTTCCTGTTTGAAACCTCAGATTTTGGGGTAACTTCCTGTTGCGACTCTCTACTTTATCCTACAGATGGAGCCATTGTATTACTCTTTGATGGGTTTTTGGAAGGGGGTCTCTGTGTGTGTGTGTCTGTGTGTGTGTGTTTGAGGGGGAGGGGAAGAGGAGTTGATTGAGTCTGTGAGAAGCTGCCACAGGGAGGTTACAGTCAGAGAGCCATGAGCTGTCACAGATGATGAGCTCTGAAAAATATTATCACAGAAAATAATTAGCATAAAAGCTTTTATTTTAAATTTGTTGCAACAAATTCAGGTTTCTTACAGCATTTTCCTTATTGAAAACTAAATTCTACCTGAAATGTATCAATAAAAATCTTCTTTTGCAGTTAATGTCACCAGTTTATAGTTTAGTTTTAATAGCATTCCCTGTCACTGATGTGCCTTTAATTATCGGTTCTATCAGGGATCATTTATGTGTTTATCTTACGGGGGTGAGCCACCTCACAGGTTGGTTATATTACCTGTTGACCTCAGCTCAGTGAGCTAAGACAATGTTTAATGCAGTGTTTTTTCTGATATGAAAATGGATATTATTCAGCACATCTAACCTCAGCAGGCCCCTCTTCAGAAACTCATATCTGCAGATGTCAAAGCTGGCTCAAACGTTGTCCACAGTCTCATGACATGTTTAACACGAAGCACAGCACGCTGGTTAAGCTCATGGCAAACTGTTACTAACAGCTAAAATGAAAGCTTGTCTGTATGTAGTCTAACTGGTTAGTTTGTCACTAATCTCCAAATTTTGCAAATTGCTATAAACTTCACTCTCTTAAACCAGTAACAGTCTGAGCTGGACTGATAGGGGTCTGTATGGATAAAGATAAAATCCTAATGATACCCATCCCTACAGCTGGTTAGTGGCTTCGCCCTGACTTTAGGCAGATGAGATATTCACTGTTCAAATAACTTCATTATAACCCTTGTTTAAGCATAAATGATTTATATATGCACCCAATAACAGAACTTGCAAAAAAATGCTTTTGCTCAAAGCTCAAAGCTTGTAAACTCAAGTTAAAACTGAGTTTTATCTCCTTTTGGGAGGGGGTATCTGTGTGTGTGTGTGTGTTTGTGTGTGTGTGTGTTGTGAGGGGGGAGGGGAAGAGGAGTTGATTGAGTCTGTGAGAAGCTGCCACAGAGAGGTTACAGTCAGGAGAGCCAAGAGCTGTCACAGATGATGAGCTCTGAAAAATATTATCACAGAAAATAATTAGCATAAAAGCTTTTATTTTAAATTTTTACATCTCGGAAGTGTGAACTGTTACGCCAGCGTGTGCCCTGCGACCTGCGTTGACCCCGCGGTTGCCGGGTCCCGCGGTCGCCGCTCCCCGACGGGCGCCGGGTGCGAGGGCCCGTTCAACGCTGCTCGCAGCTTTAATTATTATTTTTATTATTATTATTATTATTATTATTCTTCTTTTTCCGCCTCTTAGATCGGCTTTTTGAGGGCCTTAACATGCGTGAAAACTTACCAAAATTTGCAGACGCGTCAGGCACGGCGAAAAATTTAATAATTTAGGGGTCTTGAGCATGGGCGTGGTAAAATGCCCTCGGTAGCGCCACCTACATTTTTAAACGGAACAGCCCCTCAAGCCCGTTGCGCCTAAAAATCTGAAAATCTGCACACATATGTAACATCCCATGACGCACCAAAAAGTCTCTTGGAGCCATATTCTAAACCCAACAGAAAGTATTTTTATTTTGACCGGAAGGTGAAAAAATTGTGTGTTTTTGGCCATTTCCAGGGGTCGCTTGAACGCGAACTAGTCCTAGACGCATTATCCGATTGACTTCAAAACTTAATAGTATGTTCTTAAGACATAGACGATGTTAAATTGCGGCAGATTTTGAGTTTTTGTTGAAGGGCGTGGAAGTTATGGCCCCTCAAAGTTCGATTACTCGCCACGAAACAGGAAGTTGCTTTATTTTTGCTATATTTCGGCCATACTTTGTCCAAACTGCATCAAACTTTACAGGATTGTTAATGGTACCTATCTGCACACATCCATATGTCAATATTCATACAATTGTTGTAGCGCCACCTATTTATAGCAGGAAATGACATATTTTATAGTGTGATGTCCAGTTTCTAGACGGGTGACCAGATTCACTTCAAATGTTGTCAGCCCCTCCTTGAGGAATTTTTGGAAGACTGGCTCCGAAAATTGTGAGTTTTGGTCGAAGCGTGTGCCGGTTCTGGCCCGTCAAAGTTCGGAAACCCAACTTCCTGTTTGAAACCTCAGATTTTGGGGTAACTTCCTGTTGCGACTCTCTACTTTATCCTACAGATGGAGCCATTGTATTACTCTTTGATGGGTTTTTGGAAGGGGGTCTCTGTGTGTGTGTGTGTGTGTGTGTGTGTGTGAAGGGGGAGGGGAAGAGAGTTGATTGAGTCTGTGAGAAGCTGCCACAGAGAGGTTACAGTCAGGAGAGCCAAGAGCTGCTTTACACGCGGTAAAAACTTCAGTTAAGATTTGAGCTGTCACTTGAGAAAGCATCATGCCAAAAACTAAGGAAATCACTGTAGACTTGAAGAATTGTCGATGCTTAGGAAGCAGGAGAAGGATATACAAAGTTATAACAGCATTTCCAAGCGTCAAGAACTCAAATGAGAAGCGTCACGAGAAATTCAAGGAGAGCCACACTGTGCAGAACAAGCCTGGCAGAGGTAGGAAGCCAAAGATTTCAATGACCCTGGAAAGAAAACCAGTTAGAGACCTGTCTAAAGAACCCATAAACGCTGCCAAGACACTAGTGAATGACTTAGTTAAGTCTGAAATTGTAGTCTCAAAGAACATTTACCATATGTCTCCCCTTGACCAAAGCTGAGCGTGGATTGATGCTGTCTTTACAGTTTGGTTTTGATCAGTTAGGAAATTTCACACGGGGTCAGCTGATTTTTTCGTCTTACTCAGTGTACGGCGACAGGAAAAGTTCACTAGGTCCTCCAGCGTCGAGGTGAACCAGCTGAATATAAGCCACTCAAGTTGACGACAAGTGCATTGAAAAGTAAAAGCTGCTGGCCTTTACCTTTTCTTTGTCAAAGCGCCTGTTTGGCCAGTAGTTAGTAAAGTAATATTTTCAGCGTTGTCCACAGTCTCATGACATGTTTAACAGGAAGCACAGCACGCTGGTTAAGCTCATGGCAAACTGTTACTAACAGCTAAAATGAAAGCTTGTCTGTATGTAGTCTAACTGGTTAGTTTGTCACTAATCTCCAAATTTTGCAAATTGCTATAAACTTCACTCTCTTAAACCAGTAACAGTCTGAGCTGGACTGATAGGGGTCTGTATGGATAAAGATAAAATCCTAATGATACCCATCCCTACAGCTGGTTAGTGGCTTCGCCCTGACTTTAGGCAGATGAGATATTCACTGTTCAAATAACTTCATTATAAGCCTTGTTTAAGCATAAATGATTTATATATGCACCCAATAACAGAACTTAAAAAAATGCTTTTGCTCAAAGCTCAAAGCTTGTAAACTCAAGTTAAAACTGAGTTTTATCTCCTTTTGGGAGGGGTATCTCTGTGTGTTTGTGTGTGTGTGTGTGTGTGTTTGTGTTTGTGTTTGAGGGGGGAGGGGAAGAGGAGTTGATTGAGTCTGTGAGAAGCTGCCACAGAGAGGTTACAGTCAGAGAGCCAAGAGCTGTCACAGATGATGAGCTCTGAAAAATATTATCACAGAAAATAATTAGCATAAAAGCTTTTATTTAAAATTTTACATCTGGGAAGTGTGAACTGTTACGCCAGCGTGTGCCCTGCGACCTGCGTTGACCCCGCGTTGCCGGGTCCCGCGGTCGCCGCTCCCCCGACGGGCGCCGGGTGCGAGGGCCCGTTCAACGCTGCTCGCAGCTTTTTTAATTATTTATTATTTATTATTATTATTTTTTTTCTTCTTTTTCCGCCTCTTTGATCGCCTTTTTGAGGGCCTTAACATGCGTCAAAACTCCTGAAAATTTGCAGACGCGTCAGGCACGGCGAAAAATTTAAGAATTTAGGGGTCTTGAGCATGGGTGTGGCAAAATGGCCTCGGTAGCGCCACCTACATTTTTAACGGAACAGCCCCTCAAGCCCGTTGCGCCTAAAAATCTGAAAATCTGCACACATATGTAACATCCCATGACGCACCAAAAAGTCTCTTGGAGCCATATTCTAAACCCAACAGAAAGTATTTTTATTTTGACCGGAAGGTGAAAAAATTGTGTGTTTTTGGCCATTTCCAGGGGTCGCTTGAACGCGAACTAGTCCTAGACGCATTATCCGATTGACTTCAAAATTTGATAATTTGTTCTTAAGACATAGACGAAGTTAAATTGCAAAAGTTTCGGACTTTTCATTGAAGGGCGTGGAAGTTATGGCCCCTCAAAGTTCGATCACTCGCCACAAAACAGGAAGTTGCTTTAAATTTGCTATATTTCGGCCATACTTTGTCCAAACTGCATCAAACTTTACAGGATTGTTAATGGTACCTATCTGCACACATCCATATGTCAATATTCATACAATTGTTGTAGCACCACCTATTTATAGCAGGAAATGACATATTTTATAGTGTGATGTCCAGTTTCTAGACGGGTGACCAGATTCACTTCAAATGTTGTCAGGACAGACTTAAGGATTTTTGGAAGACTGGCTCCGAAAATTGTGAGTTTGGTCGAAGCGTGTGCCGGTTCTGGCCCGTCAAAGTTCGGAAACCCAACTTCCTGTTTGAAACCTCAGATTTTGGGGTAACTTCCTGTTGCGACTCTCTACTTTATCCTACAGATGGAGCCATTGTATTACTCTTTGATGGGTTTTTGGAAGGGGTCTCTGTGTGTGTGTGTCTGTGTGTGTCTGAGCACACATTTTATTTTAAATTTTTACATCTGGGAAGTGTGAACTGTTACCAGCGTGTGCCCTGCGACCTGCGTTGACATATTCAACGCTGCTCGTCTCTTTTTTCCGCCTCTTTGATCGCCTTTTGAAACATGCGTCATCCTGAAAATTTGCAGACGCGTCAGCATGGGTGTGGCAAAATACCCGTTGCGCCTAACACATTGTTATTTTTATTTTGACCGGAAGGTGAAAAAATTGTGTGTTTTTGGCCATTTCCAGGGGTCGCTTGTAGCGCCACCTATTTATAGCAGGAAATGACATATTTTATAGTGTGATGTCCAGTTTCTAGACGGGTGACCAGATTCACTTCAAATGTTGTCAGCCCTCCTTGACAATTTTTGGAAGAAGTCCTCCGAAAATTGTGAGTTTGGGTCGAAGCGTGTGCCGGTTCTGGCCCGTCAAAGTTCGGAAACCCAACTTCCTGTTTGAAACCTCAGATTTTGGGGTAACTTCCTGTTGCGACTCTCTACTTTATCCTACAGATGGAGCCATTGTATTACTCTTTGATGGGTTTTTGGAAGGGGGTCTCTGTGTGTGTGTGTCTGTGTGTGTGTGTTTGAGGGGGGAGGGAAGAGGAGTTGATTGAGTCTGTGAGAAGCTGCCACAGGGAGGTTACAGTCAGGAGAGCCAAGAGCTGTCACAGATGATGAGCTCTGAAAAATATTATCACAGAAAAATAATTAGCATAAAAGCTTTTATTTTAAATTTGTTGCAACAAATTCAGGTTTTCTTACAGCATTTTCCTTATTGAAAACTAAATTCTACCTGAAATGTATCAATAAAAATCTTCTTTGCAGTTAATGTCACCAGTTTATAGTTTAGTTTTAATAGCATTCCCTGTCACTGATGTGCCTTTAATTATCGGTTCTATCAGGGGATTTATGTGTTTATCTTACGGGGTGAGCCACCTCACAGGTTGGTTATATTACCTGTTGACCTCAGCTCAGTGAGCTAAGACAATGTTTAATGCAGTGTTTTTTCTGATATGAAAATGGATATTATTCAGCACATCTAACCTCAGCAGGCCCCCTTCGAAACTCATATCTGCAGATGTCAAAGCTGGCTCAAACGTTGTCCACAGTCTCATGACATGTTTAACACGAAGCACAGCACGCTGGTTAAGCTCATGGCAAACTGTTACTAACAGCTAAAATGAAAGCTTGTCTGTATGTAGTCTAACTGGTTAGTTTGTCACTAATCTCCAAATTTTGCAAATTGCTATAAACTTCACTCTCTTAAACCAGTAACAGTCTGAGCTGGACTGATAGGGTCTGTATGGATAAAGATAAAATCCTAATGATACCCATCCCTACAGCTGGTTAGTGGCTTCGCCCTGACTTTAGGCAGATGAGATATTCACTGTTCAAATAACTTCATTATAACCCTTGTTTAAGCATAAATGATTTATATATGCACCCAATAACAGAACTTGCAAAAAAATGCTTTTGCTCAAAGCTCAAAGCTTGTAAACTCAAGTTAAAACTGAGTTTTATCTCCTTTTGGGAGGGGTATCTGTGTGTGTGTGTGTGTGTTTGTGTTTGTGTTTGTGTTTGAGGGGGAGGGGAAGAGGAGTTGATTGAGTCTGTGAGAAGCTGCCACAGAGAGGTTACAGTCAGGAGAGCCAAGAGCTGTCACAGATGATGAGCTCTGAAAAATATTATCACAGAAATAATTAGCATAAAAGCTTTTTTTAAATTTTTACATCTCGGAAGTGTGAACTGTTACGCCAGCGTGTGCCCTGCGACCTGCGTTGACCCCGCGGTTGCCGGGTCCCGCGGTCGCCGCTCCCCCGACGGGCGCCGGGTGAGGGCCCGTTCAACGCTGCTCGCAGCTTTAATTATTATTATTATTATTATTTTTTTTCTTCTTTTTCCGCCTCTTTGATCGCCTTTTTGAGGGCCTTAACATGCGTCAAAACTCCTGAAAATTTGCAGACGCGTCAGGCACGGCGAAAAATTTAAGAATTTAGGGGTCTTGAGCATGGGTGTGGCAAAATGCCTCGGTAGCGCCACCTACATTTTTAACGGAACAGCCCCTCAAGCCCGTTGCGCCTAAAAATCTGAAAAATCTGCACACATATGTAACATCCCATGACGCACCAAAAAGTCTCTTGGAGCCATATTCTAAACCCAACAGAAAGTATTTTTATTTTGACCGGAAGGTGAAAAAATTGTGTGTTTTTGGCCATTTCCAGGGTCGCTTGAACGCGAACTAGTCCTAGACGCATTATCCGATTGACTTCAAAATTTGATAATTTGTTCTTAAGACATAGACGAAGTTAAATTGCAAAAGTTTCGGACTTTTCATTGAAGGGCGTGGAAGTTATGGCCCCTCAAAGTTCGATACTCGCCACAAAACAGGAAGTTGCTTTATATTTGCTATATTTCGGCCATACTTTGTCCAAACTGCATCAAACTTTACAGGATTGTTAATGGTACCTATCTGCACACATTACGCCAGCGTGTGCCCTGCGACCTGCGTTGACCCCGCGGTTGCCGGGGTCCCGCGGTCGCCGCTCCCCGACGGGCCGCCGGGTGCGAGGGCCCGTTCAACGCTGCTCGCAGCTTTAATTAGGGCCCGAGCAACGAGTTGCGTTGCAACGAGTTGCATTATTATTATTATTATTATCTCTTTTTCCGCCTCTTAGATCGGCTTTTTGAGGGCCTTAACATGCGTGAAAACTTACCAAAAATTTGCAGACGCGTCAGGCACGGCGAAAAATTTAATAATTTAGGGGTTTGAGCATGGGCGTGGTAAAATGCCCTCGGTAGCGCCACTACATTTTTAAACGGAACAGCCCCTCAAGCCCGTTGCGCCTAAAAATCTGAAAATCTGCACACATATGTAACATCCCATGACGCACCAAAAAGTCTCTTGGAGCCATATTCTAAACCCAACAGAAAGTATTTTATTTTGACCGGAAGGTGAAAAAATTGTGTGTTTTTGGCCATTTCCAGGGGTCGCTTGAACGCGAACTAGTCCTAGACGCATTATCCCATTGACTTCAAAACTTAATAGTATGTTCTTAAGACATAGACGATGTTAAATTGCGGCAGATTTTGAGTTTTGTTGAAGGGCGTGGAAGTTATGGCCCCTCAAAGTTCGATTACTCGCCACGAAACAGGAAGTTGCTTTATTTTTGCTATATTTCGGCCATACTTTGTCCAAACTGCATCAAACTTTACAGGATTGTTAATGGTACCTATCTGCACACATCCATATGTCAATATTCATACAATTGTTGTAGCGCCACCTATTTATAGCAGGAAATGACATATTTTATAGTGTGATGTCCAGTTTCTAGACGGGTGACCAGATTCACTTCAAATGTTGTCAGCCCCTCCTTGACAATTTTTGGAAGAAGTCCTCCGAAAATTGTGAGTTTGGTCGAAGCGTGTGCCGGTTCTGGCCCGTCAAAGTTCGGAAACCCAACTTCCTGTTTGAAACCTCAGATTTTGGGGTAACTTCCTGTTGCGACTCTCTACTTTATCCTACAGATGGAGCCATTGTATTACTCTTGATGGGTTTTTGGAAGGGGGTCTCTGTGTGTGTGTGTCTGTGTGTGTGTGTTTGAGGGGGAGGGGAAGAGGAGTTGATTGAGTCTGTGAGAAGCTGCCACAGGGAGGTTACAGTCAAGAGAGCCATGAGCTGTCACAGATGATGAGCTTGAAAAATATTATCACAGAAAATAATTAGCAAAAGCTTTTATTTTAAATTTGTTGCAACAAATTCAGGTTTCTTACAGCATTTTCCTTATTGAAAACTAAATTCTACCTGAAATGTATCAATAAAAATCTTCTTTTGCAGTTAATGTCACCAGTTTATAGTTTAGTTTTAATAGCATTCCCTGTCACTGATGTGCCTTTAATTATCGGTTCTATCAGGGATCATTTATGTGTTTATCTTACGGGGTGAGCCACCTCACAGGTTGGTTATATTACCTGTTGACCTCAGCTCAGTGAGCTAAAGACAATGTTTAATGCAGTGTTTTTCTGATATGAAAATGGATATTATTCAGCACATCTAACCTCAGCAGGCCCCTCTTCAGAAACTCATATCTGCAGATGTCAAAGCTGGCTCAAAAATTAAACTGGCTTCAAATTAATTTGAAGGAATTGTAGGTTATTTTGAATTCATGTAATCTTACCATATGTCTCCCTTGACCAAAGTCTTTACAGTTTGGTTTTGATCAGTTAGGAAATTTCACAAGGGTCGGCTGATATTTTCATGTTACACAGTGTACGGCGACAGGAAAAGTGCACACATCCACCGGCGTCGAGGTGAACCAGCTGAATATAAGCCACTCAAGTTGACGACAAGTGCATTGAAAAGTAAAAGCTGCTGGCCTTTACCTTTTCTTTGTCAAAGCGCCTGTTCGGCAGTAGTTAGTAAAAATATTTTCAGCGTTGTCCACAGTCTCATGACATGTTTAACAGAAGCACAGCACGCTGGTTAAGCTCATGGCAACTGTTACTAACAGCTAAAATGAAAGCTTGTCTGTATGTAGTCTAACTGGTTAGTTTGTCACTAATCTCCAAATTTTGCAAATTGCTATAAACTTCACTCTCTTAAACCAGTAACAGTCTGAGCTGGACTGATAGGGGTCTGTATGGATAAAGATAAAATCCTAATGATACCCATCCCTACAGCTGGTTAGTGGCTTCGCCCTGACTTTAGGCAGATGAGATATTCACTGTTCAAATAACTTCATTATAACCTTGTTTAAGCATAAATGATTTATATATGCACCCAATAACAGAACTTAAAAAAATGCTTTTGCTCAAAGCTCAAAGCTTGTAAACTCAAGTTAAAACTGAGTTTTATCTCCTTTTGGGAGGGGGTATCTGTGTGTGTGTGTGTGTGTTTGTGTTTGTGTTTGTGTTTGAGGGGAGGGGAAGAGGAGTTGATTGAGTCTGTGAGAAGCTGCCACAGAGAGGTTACAGTCAGGAGAGCCAAGAGCTGTCACAGATGATGAGCTCTGAAAAATATTATCACAGAAAATAATTAGCGTAAAAGCTTTTATTTTAAATTTTTACATCTCGGAAGTGTGAACTGTTACGCCAGCGTGTGCCCTGCGACCTGCGTTGACCCCGCGGTTGCCGGGGTCCGCGGTCGCCGCTCCCCGGGCGCCGGTGCGAGGGCCCGTTCAACGCTGCTCGCAGCTTTAATTATTATTATTATTATTTTTTTTCTTCTTTTTCCGCCTCTTAGATCGGCTTTTTGAGGGCCTTAACATGCGTGAAAACTTACCAAAATTTGCAGACGCGTCAGGCACGGCGAAAAATTTAATAATTTAGGGGTCTTGAGCATGGGCGTGGTAAAATGCCCTCGGTAGCGCCACCTACATTTTTAAACGGAACAGCCCCTCAAGCCCGTTGCGCCTAAAAATCTGAAAATCTGCACACATATGTAACATCCCATGACGCACCAAAAAGTCTCTTGGAGCCATATTCTAAACCCAACAGAAAGTATTTTTATTTTGACCGGAAGGTGAAAAAATTGTGTGTTTTTGGCCATTTCCAGGGGTCGCTTGAACGCGAACTAGTCCTAGACGCATTATCCCATTGACTTCAAAACTTAATAGTATGTTCTTAAGACATAGACGATGTTAAATTGCGGCAGATTTTGAGTTTTTGTTGAAGGGCGTGGAAGTTATGGCCCCTCAAAGTTCGATTACTCGCCACGAAACAGGAAGTTGCTTTATTTTTGCTATATTTCGGCCATACTTTGTCCAAACTGCATCAAACTTTACAGGATTGTTAATGGTACCTATCTGCACACATCCATATGTCAATATTCATACAATTGTTGTAGCGCCACCTATTTATAGCAGGAAATGACATATTTTATAGTGTGATGTCCAGTTTCTAGACGGGTGACCAGATTCACTTCAAATGTTGTCAGCCCCTCCTTGACAATTTTTGGAAGAAGTCCTCCGAAAATTGTGAGTTTGGGTCGAAGCGTGTGCCGGTTCTGGCCCGTCAAAGTTCGGAAACCCAACTTCCTGTTTGAAACCTCAGATTTTGGGGTAACTTCCTGTTGCGACTCTCTACTTTATCCTACAGATGGAGCCATTGTATTACTCTTTGATGGGTTTTTGGAAGGGGGTCTCTGTGTGTGTGTGTCTGTGTGTGTGTGTTTGAGGGGGGAGGGGAAGAGGAGTTGATTGAGTCTGTGAGAAGCTGCCACAGGGAGGTTACAGTCAGGAGAGCCAAGAGCTGTCACAGATGATGAGCTCTGAAAAATATTATCACAGAAAATAATTAGCATAAAAGCTTTTATTTTAAATTTGTTGCAACAAATTCAGGTTTCTTACAGCATTTTCCTTATTGAAAACTAAATTCTACCTGAAATGTATCAATAAAAATCTTCTTTTGCAGTTAATGTCACCAGTTTATAGTTTAGTTTTAATAGCATTCCCTGTCACTGATGTGCCTTTAATTATCGGTTCTATCAGGGATCATTTATGTGTTTATCTTACGGGGGTGAGCCACCTCACAGGTTGGTTATATTACCTGTTGACCTCAGCTCAGTGAGCTAAGACAATGTTTAATGCAGTGTTTTTTCTGATATGAAAATGGATATTATTCAGCACATCTAACCTCAGCAGGCCCCTCTTCAGAAACTCATATCTGCAGATGTCAAAGCTGGCTCAAACGTTGTCCACAGTCTCATGACATGTTTAACACGAAGCACAGCACGCTGGTTAAGCTCATGGCAAACTGTTACTAACAGCTAAAATGAAAGCTTGTCTGTATGTAGTCTAACTGGTTAGTTTGTCACTAATCTCCAAATTTTGCAAATTGCTATAAACTTCACTCTCTTAAACCAGTAACAGTCTGAGCTGGACTGATAGGGGTCTGTATGGATAAAGATAAAATCCTAATGATACCCATCCCTACAGCTGGTTAGTGGCTTCGCCCTGACTTTAGGCAGATGAGATATTCACTGTTCAAATAACTTCATTATAACCCTTGTTTAAGCATAAATGATTTATATATGCACCCAATAACAGAACTTGCAAAAAAATGCTTTTGCTCAAAGCTCAAAGCTTGTAAACTCAAGTTAAAACTGAGTTTTATCTCCTTTTGGAGGGGGTATCTGTGTGTGTGTGTGTGTGTTTGTGTTTGTGTTTGAGGGGGGAGGGGAAGAGGAGTTGATTGAGTCTGTGAGAAGCTGCCACAGAGAGGTTACAGTCAGGAGAGCCAAGAGCTGTCACAGATGATGAGCTCTGAAAATATTATCACAGAAAATAATTAGCATAAAAGCTTTTATTTAAAATTTTTACATCTCGGAAGTGTGAACTGTTACGCCAGCGTGTGCCCTGCGACCTGCGTTGACCCGCGGTTGCCGGGGTCCGCGGTCGCCGCTCGAAGCTCCCGCGGCCGCCCTTAGTTGCGTTGCAACCGAGTTTGCGTTGCAACGAGTTGCAAGGACTATTTTATTATTATTATTATTATTATTATTATTTTTTTTCTTCTTTTTCCGCCTCTTTGATCGCCTTTTTGAGGGCCTTAACATGCGTCAAAACTCCTGAAAATTTGCAGACGCGTCAGGCACGGCGAAAAATTTAAGAATTTAGGGTCTTGAGCATGGGTGTGGCAAAATGGCCTCGTAGCGCCACCTACATTTTTAAACGGAACAGCCCCTCAAGCCCGTTGCGCCTAAAAATCTGAAAATCTGCACACATATGTAACATCCCATGACGCACCAAAAAGTCTCTTGGAGCCATATTCTAAACCCAACAGAAAGTATTTTTATTTTGACCGGAAGGTGAAAAAATTGTGTGTTTTTGGCCATTTCCAGGGGTCGCTTGAACGCGAACTAGTCCTAGACGCATTATCCGATTGACTTCAAAATTTGATAATTTGTTCTTAAGACATAGACGAAGTTAAATTGCAAAAGTTTTGGACTTTTCATTGAAGGGCGTGGAAGTTATGGCCCCTCAAAGTTCGATTACTCGCCACGAAACAGGAAGTTGCTTTATTTTTGCTATATTTCGGCCATACTTTGTCCAAACTGCATCAAACTTTACAGGATTGTTAATGTACCTATCTGCACACATCCATATGTCAATATTCATACAATTGTTGTAGCGCCACCTATTTATAGCAGGAAATGACATATTTTATAGTGTGATGTCCAGTTTCTAGACGGGTGACCAGATTCACTTCAAATGTTGTCAGCCCCTCCTTGAGGATTTTTGGAAGACGGCTCCGAAAATTGTGAGTTTTGGTCGAAGCGTGTGCCGGTTCTGGCCCGTCAAAGTTCGGAAACCCAACTTCCTGTTTGAAACCTCAGATTTTGGGGTAACTTCCTGTTGCGACTCTCTACTTTATCCTATAGATGGAGCCATTGTATTACTCTTTGATGGGTTTTTGGAAGGGGTCTCTGTGTGTGTGTGTGTGTGTGTGTGTGTGTGTGTGTGTTTTGTGTTTGTGTTTGAGGGGGGAGGGAAGAGGAGTTGATTGAGTCTGTGAGAAGCTGCCACAGAGAGGTTACAGTCAGGAGAGCCAAGAGCTGCTTTACACGCGGGATAAAAACTTCAGTTAAGATTTGAGCTGTCACTTGAGAAAGCATCATGCCAAAAACTAAGGAAATCACTGTAGACTTGAAGAAAAGAATTGTCGATGCTCAGGAAGCAGGAGAAGGATATACAAAGTTATCACAGCATTTCCAAGCGTCAAGAACTCAAATGAGAAGCGTCACCGAGAAATTCAAGGAGAGCCACACTGTGCAGAACAAGCCTGGCAGAGGTAGGAAGCCAAAGATTTCAATGACCCTGGAAAGAAAACCAGTGAGAGACCTGTCTAAAAACCCCATAAACGCTGCCAAGACACTAGTGAATGACTAAGTTAAGTCTGAAATTGTAGCCTCAAAGAAGATTACATGAATTCATGTAATCTTACCATATGTCTCCCCTTGACCAAAGCTGAGCGTGGATTGATGCTGTCTTTACAGTTTGGTTTTGATCAGTTAGGAAATTTCACAAGGGGTCAGCTGATTTTTTCGTGTTACTCAGTGTACGGCAACAGGAAAAGTGCATGTCTACATCCACCGGCGTCGAGGTGAACCAGCTGAATATAAGCCACTCAAGTTGACGACAAGTGCATTGAAAAGTAAAAGCTGCTGGCCTTTACCTTTTCTTTGTCAAAGCGCCTGTTCAGCCAGTAGTTAGTAAAGTAATATTTTCAGCGTTGTCCACAGTCTCATGACATGTTTAACAGGAAGCACAGCACGCTGGTTAAGCTCATGGCAAACTGTTACTAACAGCTAAAATGAAAGCTTGTCTGTATGTAGTCTAACTGGTTAGTTTGTCACTAATCTCCAAATTTTGCAAATTGCTATAAACTTCACTCTCTTAAACCAGTAACAGTCTGAGCTGGACTGATAGGGGTCTGTATGGATAAAGATAAAATCCTAATGATACCCATCCCTACAGCTGGTTAGTGGCTTCGCCCTGACTTTAGGCAGATGAGAAATTCACTATTCAAATAAGTTCATTATAAGCCTTGTTTAAGCATAAATGATTTATATATGCACCCAATAACAGAACTTAAAAAAATGCTTTTGCTCAAAGCTCAAAGCTTGTAAACTCAAGTTAAAACTGAGTTTTATCTCCTTTTGGGAGGGGTATCTCTCTCTGTGTTTGTGTGGGTGTGTTTGTGTTTGTGTTTGAGGGGGAGGGGAAGAGGAGTTAATTGAGTCTGTGAGAAGCTGCCACAGGAGGTTACAGTCAGGAGAGCCAAGAGCTGTCACAGATGATGAGCTCTGAAAAATATTATCACAGAAAATAATTAGCATAAAAGCTTTTATTTTAAATTTTTACATCTCGGAAGTGTGAACTGTTACGCCAGCGTGTACCCTGCGACCTGCGTTGACCCCGCGGTTGCCGGGTCCCGCGGTCGCCGCTCCCCGACGGGCACCGGGTGCGAGGGCCCGTTCAACGCTGCTCGCAGCTTTATTACGAGCAACGAGTTGCTGCCATGCAACGAGTTGCAAGGAGTATTATTATTATTATTATTATTATTATTATTTTTTTTCTTCTTTTTCCGCCTCTTAGATCGGCTTTTTGAGGGCCTTAACATGCGTGAAAACTTACCAAAATTTGCAGACGCGTCAGGCACGGCGAAAAATTTAATAATTTAGGGGTCTTGAGCATGGGCGTGGTAAAATGCCTCGGTAGCGCCACCTACATTTTTAAACGGAACAGCCCCTCAAGCCCGTTGCGCCTAAAAATCTGAAAATCTGCACACATATGTAACATCCCATGACGCACCAAAAAGTCTCTTGGAGCCATATTCTAAACCAACAGAAAGTATTTTTATTTTGACCGGAAGGTGAAAAAATTGTGTGTTTTTGGCCATTTCCAGGGGTCGCTTGAACGCGAACTAGTCCTAGACGCATTATCCGATTGACTTCAAAACTTAATAGTATGTTCTTAAGACATAGACGATGTTAAATTGCGGCAGATTTTGAGTTTTTGTTGAAGGGCGTGGAAGTTATGGCCCCTCAAAGTTCGATTACTCGCCACGAAACAGGAAGTTGCTTTATTTTTGCTATATTTCGGCCATACTTTGTCCAAACTGCATCAAACTTTACAGGATTGTTAATGGTACCTATCTGCACACATCCATATGTCAATATTCATACAATTGTTGTAGCACCACCTATTTATAGCAGGAAATGACATATTTTATAGTGTGATGTCCAGTTTCTAGACGGGTGACCAGATTCACTTCAAATGTTGTCAGCCCCTCCTTGACAATTTTTGGAAGACTGGCTCCGAAAATTGTGAGTTTGGGTCGAAGCGTGTGCCGGTTCTGGCCCGTCAAAGTTCGGAAACCCAACTTCCTGTTTGAAACCTCAGATTTTGGGGTAACTTCCTGTTGCGACTCTCTACTTTATCCTACAGATGGAGCCATTGTATTACTCTTTGATGGGTTTTTGGAAGGGGGTCTCTGGTGTGTTGTGTCTGTGTGTGTGTGTTTGAGGGGGGAGGGAAGAGGAGTTGATTGAGTCTGTGAGAAGCTGCCACAGGAGGTTACAGTCAAGAGAGCCATGAGCTGTCACAGATGATGAGTTCTGAAAAATATTATCACAGAAAATAATTAGCATAAAAGCTTTTATTTTAAATTTGTTGCAACAAATTCAGGTTTCTTACAGCATTTTCCTTATTGAAAACTAAATTCTACCTGAAATGTATCAATAAAAATCTTCTTTTGCAGTTAATGTCACCAGTTTATAGTTTTTAGTTTTAATAGCATTCCCTGTCACTGATGTGCCTTAATTATCGGTTCTATCAGGGATCATTTATGTGTTTATCTTACGGGGGTGAGCCACCTCACAGGTTGGTTATATTACCTGTTGACCTCAGCTCAGTGAGCTAAGACAATGTTTAATGCAGTGTTTTTTCTGATATGAAAATGGATATTATTCAGCACATCTAACCTCAGCAGGCCCCTCTTCAGAAACTCATATCTGCAGATGTCAAAGCTGGCTCAAAAAATTAAACTGGCTTCAAATTAATTTTAAGGAATTGTAGGTTATTTTGAATTCATGTAATCTTCTCCATCACCCTTTCTGTTTCTTTCCATCTCTACTCATCTTCTCCCATATGTCTCCCTTGACCAAAGCTGAGCGTGGATTGATGCTGTCTTTACAGTTTGGTTTTGATCAGTTAGGAAATTTCACACGGGGTCAGCTGATTTTTTCGTGTTACTCAGTGTACGGCGACAGGAAAAGTGCACTAGGTCCACGGGCGTCGAGGTGAACCAGCTGAATATAAGCCACTCAAGTTGACGACAAGTGCATTGAAAAGTAAAAGCTGCTGGCCTTTACCTTTTCTTTGTCAAAGCGCCTGTTCGGCAAGTAGTTAGTAAAGTAATATTTTCAGCCTTGTCCACAGTCTCATAACATGTTTAACAGGAAGCACAGCACGCTGGTTAAGCTCATGGCAAACTGTTACTAACAGCTAAAATGAAAGCTTGTCTGTATAGTCTAACTGGTTAGTTTGTCACTAATCTCCAAATTTTGCAAATTGCTATAAACTTCACTCTCTTAAACCAGTAACAGTCTGAGCTGGACTGATAGGGGTCTGTATGGATAAAGATAAAATCCTAATGATACCCATCCCTACAGCTGGTTAGTGGCTTCGCCCTGACTTTAGGCAGATGAGATATTCACTGTTCAAATAACTTCATTATAAGCCTTGTTTAAGCATAAATGATTTATATATGCACCCAATAACAGAACTTAAAAAAATGCTTTTGCTCAAAGCTCAAAGCTTTTAAACTCAAGTTAAAACTGAGTTTTATCTCCTTTTGGGAGGGGTATCTGTGTGTGTGTGTGTGTGTGTGTGTGTGTGTTTGTGTTTGTGTTTGAGGGGGAGGGGAAGAGGAGTTGATTGAGTCTGTGAGAAGCTGCCACAGGGAGGTTACAGTCAAGAGAGCCAAGAGCTGTCACAGATGATGAGCTCTGAAAAATATTATCACAGAAAATAATTAGCGTAAAAGCTTTTATTTAAAATTTTACATCTCGGAAGTGTGAACTGTTACGCCAGCGTGTGCCCTGCGACCTGCGTTGACCCGCGGTTGCCGGGTCCCGCGGTCGCCGCTCCCCCGACGGCGCCGGTGCGAGGGCCGTTCAACGCTGCTCGCAGCGAATTTTACTTGCTATGTTAATTATTATTTGCGTGGCCAACGGGGCCATGCAACGAGTTGCAAGGACCCTCTTGTTTTCGTTTATTATTATTTTATTATTATTATTTTTTTTCTTCTTTTTCCGCCTCTTTGATCGCCTTTTTGAGGGCCTTAAAATGCGTCAAAACTCCAAAATTTGCAGACGCGTCAGGCACGGCGAAAAATTTAAGAATTTAGGGGTCTTGAGCATGGGTGTGGCAAAATGGCCTCGGTAGCGCCACCTACATTTTTAACGGAACAGCCCCTCAAGCCCGTTGCGCCTAAAAATCTGAAAATCTGCACACATATGTAACATCCCATGACGCACCAAAAAGTCTCTTGGAGCCATATTCTAAACCCAACAGAAAGTATTTTTATTTTGACCGGAAGGTGAAAAAATTGTGTGTTTTTGGCCATTTCCAGGGGTCGCTTGAACGCGAACTAGTCCTAGACGCATTATCCGATTGACTTCAAAATTTGATAATTTGTTCTTAAGACATAGACGAAGTTAAATTGCAAAAGTTTCGGACTTTTCATTGAAGGGCGTGGAAGTTATGGCCCCTCAAAGTTCGATCACTCGCCACAAAACAGGAATTGCTTTAAATTTGCTATATTTCGGCCATACTTTGTCCAAACTGCATCAAACTTTACAGGATTGTTAATGGTACCTATCTGCACATCCATATGTCAATATTCATACAATTGTTGTAGCACCACCTATTTATAGCAGGAAATGACATATTTTATAGTGTGATGTCCAGTTTCTAGACGGGTGACCAGATTCACTTCAAATGTTGTCAGGACAGACTTAAGGATTTTTGGAAGACTGGCTCCGAAAATTGTGAGTTTGGGTCGAAGCGTGTGCCGGTTCTGGCCCGTCAAAGTTCGGAAACCCAACTTCCTGTTTGAAACCTCAGATTTTGGGGTAACTTCCTGTTGCGACTCTCTACTTTATCCTACAGATGGAGCCATTGTATTACTCTTTGATGGGTTTTTGGAAGGGGGTCTCTGTGTGTGTGTGTCTGTGTGTGTCTGAGGGGAGGGGAAGAGGAGTTGATTTGTGTCTGTGAGAAGCTGCCACAGGAGGTTACAGTCAATAGAGCCATGATCTGTCACAGATGATGAGCTCTGAATAATATTATCACAGAAAATAATTAGCATAAAAGCTTTTATTTAAAATTTTTACATCTGGGAAGTGTGAACTGTTACGCCAGCGTGTGCCCTGCGACCTGCGTTGACCCCGCGGTTGCCGGGTCCGCGGTCGCCGCTCCCCGACGGGCGCCGGGTGCGAGGGCCCGTTCAACGCTGCTCGCAGCTTTAATTATTATTATTATTATTTTTTTCTTCTTTTTCCGCCTCTTTGATCGCCTTTTTGAGGGCCTTAAAATGCGTCAAAACTCCTGAAAATTTGCAGACGCGTCAGGCACGGCGAAAAATTTAAGAATTTAGGGTCTTGAGCATGGTGGCCTCGGTAGCGCCACCTACATTTTTAACGGAACAGCCCCTCAAGCCCGTTGCCCTAAAAATCTGAAATCTGCACACATATGTAACATCCCATGACGCACCAAAAAGTCTCTTGGAGCCATATTCTAAACCCAACAGAAAGTATTTTTATTTTGACCGGAAGGTGAAAAAATTGTGTGTTTTGGCCATTTCCAGGGGTCGCTTGAACGCGAACTAGTCCTAGACGCATTATCCGATTGACTTCAAAATTTGATAATTTGTTCTTAAGACATAGACGAAGTTAAATTGCAAAGTTTTCGGACTTTTCATTGAAGGGCGTGGAAGTTATGGCCCTCAAAGTTCGATCACTCGCCACAAAACAGGAAGTTGCTTTAAATTTGCTATATTTCGGCCATACTTTGTCCAAACTGCATCAAACTTTACAGGATTGTTAATGGTACCTATCTGCACACATCCATATGTCAATATTCATACAATTGTTGTAGCACCACCTATTTATAGCAGGAAATGACATATTTATAGTGTGATGTCCAGTTCTAGACGGGTGACCAGATTCACTTCAAATGTTGTCAGACAGACTTAAGGATTTTTGGAAGACTGCTCCGAAAATTGTGAGTTTGGTCGAAGCGTGTGCCGGTTCTGCCCGTCAAAGTTCGGAAACCCAACTTCCTGTTTGAAACCTCAGATTTTGGGGTAACTTCCTGTTGCGACTCTCTACTTTATCCTACAGATGGAGCCATTGTATTACTCTTTGATGGGTTTTTGGAAGGGGTCTCTGTGTGTGTGTGTCTGTGTGTGTCTGAGGGGGGAAGAGGAGTTGATTGTGTCTGTGAGAAGCTGCCACAGGGAGGTTACAGTCAATAGAGCCATGAGCTGTCACAGATGATGAGCTCTGAATAATATTATCACAGAAAATAATTAGCATAAAAGCTTTTATTTAAAATTTTTACATCTGGGAAGTGTGAACTGTTACGCCAGCGTGTGCCCTGCGACCTGCGTTGACCCCGCGGTTGCCGGGGTCCCGCGGTCGCCGCTCCCCGACGGGACGCCGGGTGCGAGGGCCCGTTCAACGCTGCTCGCAGCTTTTAATTATTATTATTATTATTATTTTTTCTTCTTTTTCCGCCTCTTTGATCGCCTTTTTGAGGGCCTTAAAATGCGTCAAAACTCCTGAAAATTTGCAGACGCGTCAGGCACGGCGAAAAATTTAAGAATTTAGGGGTCTTGAGCATGGGTGTGGCAAAATGGCCTCGGTAGCGCCACCTACATTTTTAACGGAACAGCCCCTCAAGCCCGTTGCGCCTAAAAATCTGAAAATCTGCACACATATGTAACATCCCATGACGCACCAAAAAGTCTCTTGGAGCCATATTCTAAACCCAACAGAAAGTATTTTTATTTTGACCGGAAGGTGAAAAAATTGTGTGTTTTTGGCCATTTCCAGGGGTCGCTTGAACGCGAACTAGTCCTAGACGCATTATCCGATTGACTTCAAAATTTGATAATTTGTTCTTAAGACATAGACGAAGTTAAATTGCAAAGTTTCGGACTTTTCATTGAAGGGCGTGGAAGTTATGGCCCCTCAAAGTTCGATCACTCGCCACAAAACAGGAAGTTGCTTTAAATTTGCTATATTTCGGCCATACTTTGTCCAAACTGCATCAAACTTTACAGGATTGTTAATGGTACCTATCTGCACACATCCATATGTCAATATTCATACAATTGTTGTAGCACCACCTATTTATAGCAGGAAATGACATATTTTATAGTGTGATGTCCAGTTTCTAGACGGGTGACCAGATTCACTTCAAATGTTGTCAGGACAGACTTAAGGATTTTTGGAAGACTGGCTCCGAAAATTGTGAGTTTGGTCGAAGCGTGTGCCGGTTCTGGCCCGTCAAAGTTCGGAAACCCAACTTCCTGTTTGAAACCTCAGATTTTGGGGTAACTTCCTGTTGCGACTCTCTACTTTATCCTACAGATGGAGCCATTGTATTACTCTTTGATGGGTTTTTGGAAGGGGGTCTCTGTGTGTGTGTGTCTGTGTGTGTCTGAGGGGGGAGGGGAAGAGGAGTTGATTGTGTCTGTGAGAAGCTGCCACAGGAGGTTACAGTCAATAGAGCCAGAGCTGTCACAGATGATGAGCTCTGAATAATATTATCACAGAAAATAATTAGCATAAAAGCTTTTATTTAAAATTTTTACATCTGGGAAGTGTGAACTGTTACGCCAGCGTGTGCCCTGCGACCTGCGTTGACCCCGCGGTTGCCGGGTCCCGGTCGCCGCTCCCCCGACGGCGCCGGGTGCGAGGCCCGTTCAACGCTGCTCGCAGCTTTAATTATTATTATTATTATTTTTTTTCTTCTTTTTCCGCCTCTTAGATCGGCTTTTTGAGGGCCTTAACATGCGTGAAAACTTACCAAAATTTGCAGACGCGTCAGGCACGGCGAAAAATTTAATAATTTAGGGGTCTTGAGCATGGGCGTGGTAAAATGCCCTCGGTAGCGCCACCTACATTTTTAAACGGAACAGCCCCTCAAGCCCGTTGCGCCTAAAAATCTGAAAATCTGCACACATATGTAACATCCCATGACGCACCAAAAAGTCTCTTGGAGCCATATTCTAAACCCAACAGAAAGTATTTTTATTTTGACCGGAAGGTGAAAAAATTGTGTGTTTTTGGCCATTTCCAGGGGTCGCTTGAACGCGAACTAGTCCTAGACGCATTATCCATTGACTTCAAAACTTAATAGTATGTTCTTAAGACATAGACGATGTTAAATTGCGGCAGATTTTGAGTTTTTGTTGAAGGGCGTGGAAGTTATGGCCCCTCAAAGTTCGATTACTCGCCACGAAACAGGAAGTTGCTTTATTTTTGCTATATTTCGGCCATACTTTGTCCAAACTGCATCAAACTTTACAGGATTGTTAATGGTACCTATCTGCACACATCCATATGTCAATATTCATACAATTGTTGTAGCGCCACCTATTTATAGCAGGAAATGACATATTTTATAGTGTGATGTCCAGTTTCTAGACGGGTGACCAGATTCACTTCAAATGTTGTCAGCCCCTCCTTGACAATTTTTGGAAGACTGGCTCCGAAAATTGTGAGTTTGGGTCGAAGCGTGTGCCGGTTCTGGCCCGTCAAAGTTCGGAAACCCAACTTCCTGTTTGAAACCTCAGATTTTGGGGTAACTTCCTGTTGCGACTCTCTACTTTATCCTACAGATGGAGCCATTGTATTACTCTTTGATGGGTTTTTGGAAGGGGGTCTCTGTGTGTGTGTGTCTGTGTGTGTGTGTTTGAGGGGGGAGGGGAAGAGGAGTTGATTGAGTCTGTGAGAAGCTGCCACAGAGGTTACAGTCAAGAGAGCCATGAGCTGTCACAGATGATGAGCTCTGAAAAATATTATCACAGAAAATAATTAGCATAAAAGCTTTTATTTTAAATTTGTTGCAACAAATTCAGGTTTCTTACAGCATTTTCCTTATTGAAAACTAAATTCTACCTGAAATGTATCAATAAAAATCTTCTTTTGCAGTTAATGTCACCAGTTTATAGTTTAGTTTTAATAGCATTCCCTGTCACTGATGTGCCTTTAATTATCGGTTCTATCAGGGATCATTTATGTGTTTATCTTACGGGGGTGAGCCACCTCACAGGTTGGTTATATTACCTGTTGACCTCAGCTCAGTGAGCTAAGACAATGTTTAATGCAGTGTTTTTCTGATATGAAAATGGATATTATTCAGCACATCTAACCTCAGCAGGCCCCTCTTCAGAAACTCATATCTGCAGATGTCAAAGCTGGCTCAAAAAATTAAACTGGCTTCAAATTAATTTTAAGGAATTGTAATTTTGAATTCATGTAATCTTTCTCCATCACCCTTTCTGTTTCTTTCCATCTCTCTACTCATCTTCTCCCATATGTCTCCCCTTGACCAAAGCTGAGCGTGGATTGATGCTGTCTTTACAGTTTGGTTTTGATCAGTTAGGAAATTTCACACGGGTCAGCTGATTTTTTCGTGTTACTCAGTGTACGGCGACAGGAAAAGTGCACTAGGTCCACGGGGCGTCGAGGTGAACCAGCTGAATATAAGCCACTCAAGTTGACGACAAGTGCATTGAAAAGTAAAAGCTGCTGGCCTTTACCTTTTCTTTGTCAAAGCGCCTGTTCGGCCAAGTAGTTAGTAAAGTAATATTTTCAGCCTTGGTCCACAGTCTCATAACATGTTTAACAGGAAGCACAGCACGCTGGTTAAGCTCATGGCAAACTGTTACTAACAGCTAAAATGAAAGCTTGTCTGTATGTAGTCTAACTGGTTAGTTTGTCCACTAATCTCCAAATTTTGCAAATTGCCTATAAACTTCACTCTCTTAAACCAGTAACAGTCTGAGCTGGACTGATAGGGGTCTGTATGGATAAAGATAAAATCCTAATGATACCCATCCCTACAGCTGGTTAGTGGCTTCGCCCCTGACTTTAGGCAGATGAGATATTCACTGTTCAAATAACTTCATTATAAGCCTTGTTTAAGCATAAATGATTTATATATGCACCCAATAACAGCAACTTAAAAAAATGCTTTTGCTCAAAGCTCAAAGCTTTTAAACTCAAGTTAAAACTGAGTTTTATCTCCTTTTGGGAGGGGGTATCTGTGTGTGTGTGTGTGTGTGTGTGTGTGTGTGTGTTTGTGTTTGTGTTTGAGGGGGGAGGGGAAGAGGAGTTGATTGAGTCTGTGAGAAGCTGCCACAGGGAGGTTACAGTCAAGAGAGCCAAGAGCTGTCACAGATGATGAGCTCTGAAAAATATTATCACAGAAAATAATTAGCGTAAAAGCTTTTATTTAAAATTTTTACATCTGGGAAGTGTGAACTGTTACGCCAGCGTGTGCCCTGCGACCTGCGTTGACCCCGCGGTTGCCGGGGTCCCGCGGTCGCCGCTCCCCCGACGGGCGCCGGGTGCGAGGGCCCGTTCAACGCTGCTCGCAGCTTTATATTAGGGCCCGAGCAACGAGTTGCGTGGGCCCAACGGGGCCATGCAACGAGTTGCAAGGACCCTCTTGTTTTCGGTCTGTTTATTATTATTATTATTAGGCCCGAGCAACGAGTTGCGTGGGCCCAACGGGGCCATGCAACGAGTTGCAAGGACCTCTTGTTTTCGTCGGTTTATTATTATTAGGGCCCGAGCCAACGAGTTGCGTGGCCCCAACGGGGCCATGCAACGAGTTGCAAGGACCCTCTTGTTTTCGTTCGGTTATTTATTATTATTATTATTATTATTATTTTTTTCTTCTTTTTCCGCCTCTTTGATCGCCTTTTTGAGGGCCTTAACATGCGTCAAAACTCCTGAAAATTTGCAGACGCGTCAGGCACGGCGAAAAATTTAAGAATTTAGGGGTCTTGAGCATGGGTGTGGCAAAATGGCCTCGGTAGCGCCACCTACATTTTTAACGGAACAGCCCCTCAAGCCCGTTGCGCCTAAAAATCTGAAAATCTGCACACATATGTAACATCCCATGACGCACCAAAAAGTCTCTTGAGCCATATTCTAAACCCAACAGAAAGTATTTTTATTTTGACCGGAAGGTGAAAAAATTGTGTGTTTTTGGCCATTTCCAGGGGTCGCTTGAACGCGAACTAGTCCTAGACGCATTATCCGATTGACTTCAAAATTTTGATAATTTGTTCTTAAGACATAGACGAAGTTAAATTGCAAAAGTTTCGGACTTTTCATTGAAGGGCGTGGAAGTTATGGCCCCTCAAAGTTCGATCACTCGCCACAAAACAGGAAGTTGCTTTAAATTTGCTATATTTCGGCCATACTTTGTCCAAACTGCATCAAACTTTACAGGATTGTTAATGGTACCTATCTGCACACATCCATATGTCAATATTCATACAATTGTTGTAGCACCACCATATTTAGCAGGAAATGACATATTTTAT
>NW_026117731.1:0-26933 GCF_001640805.2 Lates calcarifer
CATTGTTGCTGATAAATTCGCTAAAAGAATTATTCGATTAACAAAAATAGCTGGCATTTCCCTTGTTGTTGATCAACTAATCCACTCATCTTCGCAGCTGTAAAGAGAACACCATGTGCTCTGAAGAAAAGTTGTCATTTATCTTTATTTTTGTGGCATTTCAAAGACTACTATCAGCAGATTAATCAAAGAAATACTCAATAGCTTGGCAATGAAAATAAGCATTTGTTTATACTTTTAGCCTAGTTTAGCCTTACGTTTTTGCCCTCTAAATGCCTCATCACTTTGGCAATGCCTCTTAGACGTGAAACTCAAAATGGTCAGGATGTTGACATGAAAGAGACAAATAAATACATAAATCTGCTCGCCAAACCATCACTAATTAAATGTCATGATCATGTGAGCTGAGCAGATATTGACCCACCATTAACGCTCAACAAAACATGCTCTTGTAGGTTTGGTATGTGATATACCCCAGGTGAGAATTCCTTCACAATAACTTCCCTTTGTGAGGTCGAATGCCCCTGTGTGCCCCAATGAATGGCCATTGTCTTTAAGTTAAGCAAAAGGTCACAAATCCTTGAGGGTGTTTGTGCTCCAGAGAGCAGAATAGTGAGAGGATGCAGAGAAGGAAACACAGCCTGTTTGTTTTTTCCTTTCTTACATTTCTCTTGAGATATGAACCGGGTTTGTACCTCCCATGTTTGACTCCTGCTTTGCCTCCAGTCACTCAGTCAGCGAGTGAGTGAGTCAGGTGTATGGAGTTTATTAGGACGTGCAATCATCACACGACTGTGACGAAAGCCAAAAAAGCAAAAACACCCGCGTGGACGCAGCTGTCACTGATGGACGAAGGGGAATGAGAAAGAGGAGGCAGTGAGTGTGTGTGTGTGTTTATAAGTGTGTTTTGGACGGGTTTATTGCAGGAAAGGCTGAACAGATGGGTCCACATTACCAGAGGGTGCCACAGAACAGAATCCAGCCAAGCGAGACTTAGAAATATTTACAATAACACTGGTTACATCATGAACATGAAGACATGAAGAGACTCAAGCGTAATTTGCCCGGCAAAAATATTATCACAAGCCAGTGATTTAATGCCTGTTTAAAATACACTGAGTCAACGTCAGCCTCGACTGTGACAAACTGATTGAGAATATAGTTATAAATTGTACATTTTTACATATCAGCGAGTCCTTTGATGATTATATTTACCCTCATGCTTGATTAAAAAAGTGTTGCGTCTGCGTTCGCTTCTGTCAAAGCTGTTAAACATCCAGAAACAGGAGCCTTTACAGTTGTTGATCTTGTTGTAGACTCGAGCTGTCGAGTTGTTGTCGTCCCCTTTGTCAAACACATTAGACCCCCCACCACTACCACCACCTCCTGTTGCACCCTGATCAAATTATTGAGTGATAAGAGAGAGCACCCATATAAGATTTCAGAGCCTAACCCTGCCCTGCTCCCCTCCTGCCACATTGCATTCTGGGCTTTCAACTGTGTAAATGTTGTATTAGCGCTTGTTTATCTGTTATGACTGCGAATTAAGACAGGGAACAAATTTCCTCCTGACCTGGGGGTGAAACTCGGTGCCATCGTCAGCTCTGGTGTTCAGCTGCCACGGCACTGTCACTGCTGACAATTAAGCCACCGTAATTAAGCCATTTGGAGAAAATGGGCCGATTAATGTTTTCCCTCTGAAGACCCCTCGTTAAAGGTCTGTTGCTTAATGTTGTGTCCAATTACAGTGTGTTTGAAGATCATTTGCTGCAGGGCCCGCTCCCTTTACAGGCCATGGGACTCCGTCTGAGCGTAATTGGTTTCACTCTTAATACGATCTGAAGTGTAAGTGCATCATGTAACAGAACAAACAAAATAAATCGAATCATAGCCTGCTTGGAAGTTCTCTGATGTCCCTGCGTCTTGGTGAGCAGAACGGATTCTCTTACCCGCTGTAATATCACATGAGTAATTTGTTTTCAGGGATGCTGGATCTATCTGATGTCGAATTGCTGTTTTTTTTCTCTTTGCATTAGATGTCTTATGACTCCAATTTCCCAGGGAAAAAAGTTAGCCTCAATTAATGACTTCTCTTCATGAGAGACCACGGCTTCCCTATTGAATGCTAATTCTTTGGCTCCACATAAATCTCACTCTTATGGATTCGTATCATGGATAATATGTCACTGGAGCAGTAAATAAATATGACTAAGTGCTCTCTAATCACTTATAGTCTATTACAGATGTTCAAAGCACTGTATATTTTAATATTTGCAGCTTTGTAATAAATTATAGCTGTGTAAACGTCTAAATGTCTTTTTACCATATGAAATCTGAACCATAAGCCAATCTCAATTTCCATGTTCTTTCCAGTTTGTCACGCTAAATCGCTCACTTATGTTTGGGGTTTTCAGTGACACAAGTTCTGTGTTTACACAAGATGTTGCCCCTTAATTTCATGCCCGTGTAAAGCTCGCAGTAATGCTAACGTAATGCCATGTTCGCTGGGCGTCACTTGAGCCTATTTGGTAATTTCCTGGCTCCAGATCAACTTAACTATGCTGAAGCGGGTGGAGTGCCACCGCTGACGTTGTGTTTATGCACATCGGGACTTTTCTACATGATATTGCACTTCTGCTGCCACTCGCTCAGATCACATCTTATTACAGACTCATGCAGAAATTCACGCACACAGAGACTCTTCACAATCACAGGAGCACTTTCAAGTATGCTCAGTTTTGCCTCCTTCAGTTTGATTAATGCTCGTAACATCAGTGAAACCAAGCGGTTGTAAACATTGAGGCCAAATCAGTGAGAAGAGGAGTCAGCAGCAGGCTGTCTCAGTGATTTAGAGCATATTGACAATGCAATCAGAGAAGTCGACCGCAGACTGAAGAGCTTAGACCAGGAATTTACAAATGAAGTTAAGCAGCTTACAGTGGTGCAGGTATCATATGGTTATGGCGACGACCTCTGACCATGACTCTGTTTCATTTTGTCTTGGAGCTCAGTGTTCCTGCAGTAGCATCATCTGTCTGTCAAATACTTCACATGAATAATAACTGTACTTCACATGGGCTTTGTTTCAGTGTGCCCATCTCTGCTATTAAACACTAAATATAGACGGTTAATTGCAAAAACAGACTTGATTTTCAGGTGAGATTTTCTAAAGCTCTGCACCAGTTATTTTCTAAAGCAGGTCATCTGTTTACATGAAGTCACGGGGGGGTGGGGGTGGGGGTGGGGGGGGGTCCTTTGTTGTTCACTTTTGAGTGAGGCAAATCGCAGGCTGTCATGAGAGAACACAGCCCGGCTAAAAGGATTTGGCACATCCTCATCGATGTTGACAGTGTAAATGTGAATTTCCGCAGAGACTTCTCCTGTGAACGGGAGCTTGTTTGTTTACACAAGTGGGCGCATTTACCCTCACGTTGTTGTAACGAGGTAAAGGGAGACACGGTGGCATTTCAGTCGCTTCATTTGTGCCCACACGTGTACTATTTTGGGACACAGAGAGAGCCGTCTGTCTGTCAGTCCACTGGTGCAGTCATTACATAATTCTTATTATTTAATTTAGATTTTTCTGTCTTTTTTATGTGTGTGTGTGTCTGTGTAAAATGTCAACACAGACGCATATTTTCTGGATTTATTTCAGTAGTCGGGGCTATATGAAGGATAATAAGGATAGAGCCTGGATGAAAGCTGCGGGTATAAACATCTGGGCCAGATGCAGATCCCCTCCACCTCCCCCACTCTATAACTCCCACAGCACATAATGCAGATAGACAGGCTCACCCCTCTTACAATAACAAATGCCCTTTAAAACAGGGAGCTGTTAAACAGTGGACTTTGTTACTACACACACAGACGCGGTCGTATACAGAGGAATGAGGCTCTGACGTCTGTTTCTAGTCATACGCTGACTTCTCAAATCTGTCTGGAGGTGTGTCAACGTCCGTGACGAATACACACACACACACACACTGAACACGCATCATCGAGGACACACTGGCAGGGCTCCTGTAGTCCATTAATGCAGCCTATTTTTAACACTAGAGGTGTCAGGAGGTATATGGTTATCCTCAGATTTAGGAGGAAATAAATCACACTCACACTCAGCAGGTGACAGGTTAAGCCTCTGCTGGTTCCATTCACACTGATTTAAACATCATCTGGAGGTGTTTAAGGTTTGTGACTACTCTCTAATTAAAGGCTAATTTTACACAAGAAAATTTAACTACACTCATAGCAGAAAATGCATGGTGAATGAGATTTGCAGTTGTGTCAGTGTCAGTTGAAGTTGAAGCACCGAAAGGGTTTGAAGGGTCTGTTGAGTCCACAGGAGTCATAGCATGAACAGCAGCATCAGTAGCTCCCAGTCCTCCGTCTGCATCTACGCAGGATGCGTTCAGGCTCAGTATTGATTGTAGGTCATCCACATTTTGGCAGTACCCAGTACCCAAGTCACAGTCAGGTTTAGGTTTATTGTCATGTTCACATGTCCCTGTCGTTTCAGTAGAGAGTAAGCATTTCCTTTTAACTCCAGTGGTGTCTGGAGGTTTTTGCGGCCATCCTGTGATTCAAGAGCAGATTATTGAGCTACAGAATGATTTATTAAGGGCTTTTTACTCTGAATAACATTATCTTTAAGAGTGATTTTACATTTCCAGCAGTGTCTTCTGGCCAAGTCAGCATTCCTCCGCTATCAAGTCTTGATGTGAGGCCCCCAACTGTCCACCCTTCACCCTGCACTCAGTCCTCTCCATGGTCTTGTTGTCGGCCATTTGTGTCAATGTTTAAAGTTCGTCTTCCAGTTTTGTTTTTCTTATTTTTTCTTGTGTTTTTGGACAAAATAGTTCAGAAACAGAGAACCTTGATGTCTCTTGATGTCTGATTTAATTTGCCTCCTGACATGACGCTGACGCAGGAATTTGACATGACTTTAACGTTATGGTACATGTGGGAAACCGAGGAAGAACAGGGGGAAGCAATCATCTGTATGTCTGCATACATGTTGTACGTGTGTGCATATATTTGTGTGTTTTTGACTGAGGGTATGTAGGAAACCAACTCCAGTATCCGGCTATTTGTGCCCTGCCTTGATAAGAGAAGGTGTTTCCTCTGCTGCCGGCATGACTCCTTAGGGCCCATTGTGTGAAAGCAGCAGAGATTTATTATTGGAAAGGGTATAATTAGGGCCCTTTTGCTTGTCTGGAGGGGCGGTCGGTTTGTGAGACTGGAGAGAAAAAAGGGGACGGAAATGGGGTCGAGGGGCTGTCTGCAGAGGAAGGGGGGGTGTACTGTAAACTGGGGGATGGGTGTGTGTATGTTTGGAGGGGTAACACAAAGGGTCTGGGTTAGATGTGGACACCCCCCGCTGCTCCAGCTGGCCTGGGACTCACGCCACTGTCTGTCTATCCCGCAATGACATCATGACAGCATCCTGTGTGGTACACAGGCATTCCCAGTATCCCCACCCCCTCCCCCCTCTAGAAAACAATCACTCAGCTGGCACAATGACAGGATTTCAATCGGGGCACAGCAGCCCAGAGATACAGTGCACAAGCTAATCATTATTGCAGAGAGTGAAGCAATGAGGGGACGTCATCCCACTCTGCGATTACTGATAGAACGGCACATTATAACACATACAAAGCCCAGCACAAGTGATAGAGAGAACAAAAGCTGCTGTTCCGAGTAATGTATATAAATGCCGCTTTATGTGAATGTTTGCACTCAACCCCTATTCTTCTGTCTCTCTTTTGTCTTTCATCTACAGCTGAAAAGGTGTCATCACTGGGGAAAGACTGGCACAAATTGTGTCTCAAGTGCGACCGCTGCAACAAGCTCCTTAATGCTGGAGGCCACGCTGAGGTCAGTACCACACCACTATTAACAGTACAATAGTATCCTTTCAACACTGAAATTACACACAGGTGACGCTAATCTCTAGTTCTGCAACAAACCATCTTTTCATCATCAAGAAATCCTCCATGTTTTCAGCTAATCAATGCCTGTTCGTTCTGTTAAGTGTCAATTGATGATTTAAGGACACATCAAAGTTAGTTTACAGGAGTTGCATAGTACTTCTGCACTTCTGTGAAAAAAGTTGAATCCAGAAAAAATCTGTAGTCCACTAATTTCTGCTTAAGGCTAGAGACTCAAGGCTACGTTAGCCGCTACCAGAGTAACACACCAAAACTCCAAAGGAGCTGCCGGCAGTCAAGTTGCATTGTGCATAACGTAGGCACCAGACTATAACAAGAAAGAAGAGTGTGTGAAATAAAAACCATTAAAGCTTTAAACACAGGCTTTTTCACTGAAGGCATTCAGTGTAATTAAAGGGTGAAATAAAAGGGAAAAACCACAAAATGTGGCTTTTAACTCTGCAACTAATGCAGTGATATGACTCTTTCTAGCCAGTATAGCTGTGTGTATGGAGACTTTACATCTGACATAACTAATAAGACGTCACTAACATTGCCTGAGGGAGAAGTTCACTTGCCATTGTGGCCATTCATGCTAACAATACATGCACTCAGTAGTGCTAAAAAATGGCCACCAAATGACTTCTGTTATGCTCTTCTGAATTGACCTTTCCTGTTTTATTTGAGCTTTATTTGAGGTAGTAGTAGTAGTTTTTTTTCTCAGTACTGTAATGTCAGTCACACAGGGTCAAAGGTCAACAAAGTCTGTGCCTTAGCTCATTGACTATTGCTGTGAAATCTAACAAAGGGGAGGCCAGTTCTGCCTGGTTATGTATTGACTTATTGACAGACTTTATCTACATTGAATCATCAGTGAAACAGTTCAACAGATGTTGTTGTGGCTTCTCAGAGCCTTGAGAAAAAAAACATTAACAAAGCTCCAGTTCCAGTGTTTTAACCTTTAGAAAATGATAGTTTAATATATAATGATAGTGTGTAAGTTCTTATTAAAAATCCATATCCGTAATTACATGTCAGGGAGGAAACACAGTATTACAGTTTTCAAATGTAAGCATTTTTCAGCGGGTTATTTCTTTTCACAGACTGTGCGCATTCTGCACAGGAAATTGCTGAGTGCATGTCCTTTTTCCTGCCTGGTTGCATCTGTCAATATGGTTTGTCCCTGTGGGAAATTTAACCCCCTTAGCGCTACAGGATGAGTTGTTTTCAGATCCTTTTTCCCTCTGTCTGTTACATAATCAAACTGCAGTATCATGTCTCAACTTAGATTCCCCCGACTGTGACCCCAGAACGAACCACTGCTCACTATCTGGCACTGCCACCCTGGGGATTTTCTTATCATGCCCCTTTTTTTTTGCCTTCCGTGACCCAGCCAATGATTCAATTCTCACCCTCTCTCTTTCTCTCTCTCTGTACATCGCTCAAACACTTTTCTGAGTCTCCCGCCTCTTTTCTCTGTGCGAGAAGGATGTGATCTCAGCCTCTTTGTACACAAAAGCAATTTCCCTGCAGACCCCAAAGGATGCTGCTCCTGCTGTTTAATCTCTGCATGATTACAGTAATGTAGTCACACAATCTCTCTGAAGCCCGTGCTCTCTCAACACCACCACCCCCACCCCATGCACGCTCTCTCCATGGACAGCATCCAAATCCCGCCCTGGGCTGCAGCACCGTGCCACAAGCCTGACTTTAGTAGGAAAAACTCAGTGCTCGATCATCGTCATGGAAACAGAGTGAGGCTGAGAGATGGTGCATATTAAAAATAAATAAATAAAAAGGCATGTAAAGCAGCTGTGCGGCTGTCTGGGAGGCTGTTTGATGTCATCTCAGGCCTGGTATGCAGGAGGTTATGAACCTCAGAGCAGCAATGGCTGCTTGAGGGGGCGGGGGGGGTGAAGCCCAGTGTGGCCTGTCGTCTGAGGGCTAAAGGAGGGCAGCAGCCTCCTGAGGCTGGTGGCAGAGAGCCAGGCTGGAAAAGACAAGGTGACAAGTCTCCACTGATGGTCTTAAATGATCATGGCTTTATTAGCCCTTAGCACCTAATTAGCACAACTTGGATAAAAAAAAATACATACCTTCTTCTCTGAGTCAAAACTAGAACATCTGTGGTACCATAATTAAAGCCTAATCTATTCCTAAAATAACCAACAGCTATGGCATGTTGCCATAAATCTGTAAGTAAAGGCAGAATAAAAAGAGCCAGGGCCAAGACAACTGGGCCAAATTCATCTCCACTGTTTTATAAACCTATACACACATTGTTTACTCAACCAGAGTGTTGTTCTAAACTTTTCTAACATTAATAGCAGTGCGTCAGAGCTTCTCCTGCTCAACTATTATAGGTTCTGCTAGCCAGTTAGCTGAACCAACCATCTCCCTCCCCGGCCTTCATGCTCCCGTAGGCCAGAAAAGTATGAAGAAAAATAAAAGTATGAAACATCCTATCTGGAATTTCAAACAATAGCGTTGGTGCACAGATGTAAAATGTGAGCTGTCAGAAAGAGGAGATCAAACTAATCAGATCAACTTTGGAAGAGACAACCACAGGAGATAACTGATCTGAAGTGCTTAGAATAAAAACGTACTACACATCAGTGAAGTTTTGAGCCAAACAGGACAAAGTGCTGTCATCGCGGAGTTGGTTCACAGTCAGTGCAGCCAGAGAAAAGCAACTGCAGAAAACTGAGCAGAAAACTGCAGGCGTAGTGACTTTGCTCAGCGCCAGTGAAAGTCAGACAAAATTTCTAACTGGCATGCATTGTTTTAAACCCAGCATGCATCACGTCAAGTCAGCGCTGTGAAGCCCCTCATAAAGTCGAACGCACCTAAAGACATAGCACCTGAAAGGTGAGATTTATGCTTTATCTGAAGTGTTTTCAAACTGTATTATTCAGTTTTATGAGGCGCAAGTAAATCCTGCTTTGTCAAAAGGAAATCCTAAAACATTTACAGCACCACAGACACGCTAAATGGTGACATCTCTGAAAATCCGAACCTAGTCCTAAAATAACTAACAGCTAAGACATGAAGTGACTTTGCCCTTAGTCTGTAAATAGGAAGTAGGAAGTGAAAAGCAGAACAAAAACAGACAGTTAATTCAAAGTTAATCCAATTTCAGTCTGGTCTTGAATTCAAGCAAAAGCAGTGAGTAGAGGCTGTAGCCAATGAGGCACAGAGGATGAGGAAGGAGATGGAGACGGCGCATTTCAGTATCAGGATGTAGGAAGTTAACTGCTGGGAAGAGAGTGGGCTGTGCGGCAGCGATGGATAATCCATTTTTAGGGTCTCTCTGCCTCTTGATGTTTCACAGCCAGAGCCACAGAGATACTGTACAGCAGGATGTTAACAGACCACTCAGTTCAGTCAGTACAATGAGGCCCCTGTGTTGTCCTGTCCTGAGAAAGTCATCAGTGCTTAGTCACAGCTTGGCATGTGCAGCCAAACCTTCACGGATCTCATAAATGTCAAACAGGATGTGTGAAAGGAGTATGTGGCTGCTTTAACAGTAGCTGATCCTGTCACGGTTAATGCATTATTAAAGGTGAGCGAACAATCCTTTTTATCGCTGCACCAGTCCTCTGAGTAAAAAGGGAGCTCATGTGGCCAAAGAAGAAGTGTCCCTTTTCCAACTCTCCTCACCACCCCGGGGCCTGGCGTCTTGCCTATTGCATTTGCTTGGTTCTTCTCATGTATGGGCATCGGGCTCTGGACCAGTGGCCACCCTGGCCCTCAGCCCTGATCCCTTACCCAAGCTGGTCACATGCTCCACCTGCAATGACTGCCACATTCCCAGCATGCACTACCAAGCAGGCCATCTTTTTCCTCTTCCAAGTGGCAGGTGGTCATGTAGGTAGCACTGAAGTGTGGCGATGAATCAACACAGACCTGCTTCTTGGATACAGCCGCTGTCGCTATTATGTGTTGAAACAACCTGTGACAGTGACATCATCATTAAGCAGCCGTGAGCTGGAAAAAATAACACTTGTTTCCCTTTTTGGACACATTTTCTCCATCTCCTCTTCTTTCCACAAAAGAAAGGTCAAAACCAAAATATATGACGAAAAATATGACTTCTCATGGATGTCAGGCTTCAGTTTCCTCATCTGCGTCATCAGGGTTTTTTTTAATCCTTCCAGATCTTTTGAGTGTTTTATCTGTACGTCATGATGTTTTTTCTGTCTCTCGCAGCACGATGGAAGGCCCTACTGTCACAAACCGTGCTATGCTGCCCTCTTTGGGCCGAAAGGTGAAGTACATGTCATTTTATTCAACAACTACTACCTCACATCTGTCACGTGTCAGGTTAAGGACTAAAAATGACTTGTGCATCAGTAGATAAATGTTCAGTTTATTCATCCTTAACAACATGAAAGTTACAGTGCTCCCATCCTAATCAACCAACTCTGATAAAAGCAGGTTAAGATTAAATAGATGAAACTCACAGTTTACGTCCTCCTCACATAAACAAATGCTGAAATAAATACATAGAGAAACAAATATTGTATTAAATAAAAAAGAACGAACATAAATTAAAGCTGAGATTAATATATAAATAAATAAATTATAAAATGAATGTTAATTAAGCAGATTTATTTAAAGACAATTTTCTACATTTCTTCATTTATTTTATTTGTGCCTGCATATTAATTGATTTGATATATTAACTTGATATATAATATTTTGTATTTATTTCAATATTTATTAATGTATTCAGCAGTTTATTCAGTTAACAAGTAGGAGGTGCAGATTTGGACAGTTCAAAACTGATTATTTTTTTATTTTTTTCCTGAATCCTGTCTTTCATCTTATTTTAGGTGTGAACATTGGTGGAGCAGGCTCATATGTATATGACACTCCAGCTAACAACAACCCGACTAGTGTGGATTCAGCCCCTAAACCTGAGGAGAAGCGAGTGTACGCACCGAAGGCAGCATCGAAAGGTAAATGAGGAAAAGTCTGCATGTATTCACACTGTATGTACATTGCGGCTCTATCAGCAAGCATTGATGTGAAAAAGCTGCTCAATGTTTTTTCCCCTTAAAGATTTGGGTGATTTCAAGAAGCTGTAGGGTCAGAAGGAAAGCTGCTGCTGACTCAATGATAAGAACACCGATGCACAGAGTCTCTCAGGACTGGGGGGGGATTTTTTTTTTTTAGACGTGTCAGATAGGGATTTTACCCATGACACACACCCTGTCAGCAGCAACAAAATCAATTTAATATTGTTCTTGCTGTGTAGTTTTCAGTTTTTTTTCACCTATTTGGTTGTTTAAATCAGAGGCTATACACATATGTAATTTTTACCTCTCTGGAGCTAAATTCTCTCTCTCTTACAAGATGATGTTATTCAAAAGGATAGTAGAGACATTAATAAATGTTTTAAGTAATTTAGTGTAAATACAACAACATAAGTGTAAGTGTATTTTAGTGTATGTACATTACAAAGTCTTGGCCCTTTGGCGCCACCTGCAGCTTCCAGCGCAGCACTGCATGTAATCAAACATCCATTGGCTGCCATGATTGGCTCCTGTAAGACAGAGTGAGACAAGTGTTTTAACTTGGCAACCAGAATATCAAAATTGGCAACATGAGTGTTTTTTTACTCAGTAATTCCCTCTTGAAACATATAAAAACTGTTTAGTACCTGGCTCAATTTTATTTTTTATTCTTCTACATTACTAGTACACTAGATTTCACACCTAACTGGAAAGATTAGTGGTCATTTATGTAGGTGCTTTCTTTTCTCCAGCTTTTCCACTATTGTAATGTGTGTGTCTGTGTTTGTAATGTGTTGGCAGCTGGCAGCATCACCACTTTTTCTGGAGAGGCCAACCTTTGTCCCCGCTGCAACAAGAAGGTGTATTTTGGTAAGTACTTCGACACTTCCAGGAAACGGGGGGTGGTGAGGAAAAAGGTTGCAGTAATAGGTGTGAATCTGCAAAGTGGTTGCCATGGTGTCTCACGGGTGTGTGTATGTACATGTGTGTGTGTGTGTGTGTGTGCGTTTGTCACAATAGCTGAGAAGGTGACATCACTGGGCAAGGACTGGCATCGACCCTGTCTGCGCTGTGAGAGGTGCAGCAAGACTCTGTCTGCTGGCAGCCACGCAGAGGTGAGAAAAGACGAATATATGAGGAGGGAAAAAAGACAGAGAGGTGAAAAGTTGGAAATACTGAAAAAAAGAAAGGAGAAAAATGTGCAGGAGAAAAAAACAGAAGGAATGAATGGAAAGATTAAAAAAAGACAAAAGAATCGCTGACTCAGTGGCCACTTTATTAGGTACACCTGTACAATCTAAGCACTGCATTAAGTCTGTTTTTAAATGATGATATAATGATCATATGTTTTAGCATTGAGGTCATAGTTAATGAGAACATATGTTTAAGTTCTCTTAAAATCAAGTCATGAAAAAAAAGAAGACCCCCAAACAAGGGGATAATAAAAAAACTGGGTCCGAATGGGGAAATCAGCGCTGAATTAATTTCATTAAAAAAATATGATATACAGTCTGCAAACTTTACCTTTAAACTTTAATCTCTAACCCTTTTACAGAGTTATCGATTATTTCATTGACCATCATGTAGTCACTGTAATAACTGTATTTTTGGGACAGGAAAATACAGCTTGTTATTGTGTTAATGTTTCCTTCTTTCATTCCAGCATGACGGCCAGCCCTACTGCCACAAACCCTGCTACGCTGTTCTCTTCGGGCCCAAAGGTAACCGCTAGGGGGCGCTGTCAACCCATCAATTGTCAGCTACACTTGAAACAGAATGTCGTTATGTCCGAGCACTTGATCCGAGCCGCACACGTTGCACAACATAAGTGTTACTCAACAGTTCATTTCATCATAACATTGTCTGCAGCTTCTTAAGCCGTTACAGGACGTGTTTCTCTGCCTTTCCTGCTCATGTTGCACCTTCTCTTGCCCTCTCAGTCTCTTAAACCCACTGCTGTCCCTGTGGTTTTTCCAGGCGTGAACACTGGTGGTGTGGGCAGCTACATCTATGACAAGGAGCCCAGTGCAGTGACCCAGCCTTGAACCTTGTCCCCTTCTCAGCCTCATCCCTCTTCTCTACACAACACTGACCATCAACCACAGTATTATTTGTTGCCTTTTTGTTCCTCCCTCTCTTCCCCACCTGTGCGTTCACCCCCACCCACACCCCAGCTCCCAGCTGCCCCCGGATCAGGTGATTCAATGGTTACAAATGCTGCCTAGACGTATGATATATATATTTGCTCTAGGAGATCCCTCAGCACAACCACATCCAGCATTCCCACACGACTGACTCACTATTCATGAAATAATTTAAATCATGTTTACACGTTTATAAATGTATGTCAACACTTTAAATGTCACTACAGCAAAACATTATGGTCTTATATTTCAATTTTGCACCAAGAGAATAGTGTGAGGATGTACTGACATGACATGATGTATGTTAGAGTGATGGAAAGTGAATCTCAGGTGTGGAGAGGTGGACTGTGCTGGCAGCCAGAGGAATTCCACCTCGGAGGCTCCTGCACGCACAGATGGTGCTCAGGAGGAACACGTTGCCAATAAAAAAGAATAATAAATAAATCTGTATTTTACAAATGCCATATTTACAGTTTGGCTGCCTGACAACATTCCTTATGTGAAAAAAGTGAGATTTTGTCCAAGCATATTGTATAAAGGTGGGCAAGTGGATTTCAGAGGCGACTGTTACATGATTTTCAACACATCCATGAGACTGTAGTAAGACTTTGTACTTTTGAGCGTATATTAATAACCAGTTTTGCAGCAGAATCTGGATTATATAAAATATGTCGTGCTAATAAATAACACGAGTATTTTGTCCCAGTTGTTTTATATAACACTATTTTTAAAACGAGGCACGTGGGTGAAGTTTTGGGAAGGTCGGGCTGTGATTTGCTAGGGCGAGAAACATGTATTTATTACTGAAATCATGTCCTTTAAATTTCATTAGCTGTTGTACTACTACTACTACCCTTTATGGGACTGATTATGAAGGAGGTAAAATGAGGCGATGTAAGCTGTATAATTCTCTACGATCAAGATTTTCATTGTTATTTTCAAAATAAATAACCCTGCTATTATTTTCCAAGAGATGATGATGCGCTATTTGAAGTATTATATATATATTTTTTGCCATTAGCAGAAACAGTAGCTTAGAGCTTGTAGAAACAGAGACGAGACACTGCAGACAAGTCATTCTGTAAGAATGTGCATTCTAGTATTATTGTACGACTGTTACCGCGTTTGTCCATTACCTGTTCTACATGGTAGGGCTTTGTTAGACACTGCAGGGCTCACGGTTTGTGGACCTGAAACGCTGCACTTCAGCCCTGATGCATTCATCTTTTCAATCCCTCGAATAAAATATTTCAGAAACTCTTCATCTGTGTTACTATGATAATCGTTTTGACAGATTATGAACTCCTCTTTCTGATGATGAATTGCAATAAACAAACATCACATGTGGTGTGAGTTTGTGGTTTGTTGTCTGTTTATTTGCTCTCACTGCATACATCTCTTTCTATAAGCAGTGATCCTGCATTCACTCTCTGTCTGATCTATATGTACATACACTACAAGTTTGTTTAAAGCAGTTACAGCAGGGGAAATGATTGTGTCACTCCCCTTGTACAAATCTATGAAGCTGTGAATGTAAACGTCATTACGAAAGCAGAGCGAGCTTGCTCATTGAGCTTCCCCTGAATGAATCACTGGGTTAAGTAAACTCATTCATCTCAGGTCAGTCCTAACTGCCAGAACTGTAACACAGCCTGGTTTGTGATGTTGATGGAAAAAACACTATATATATATATGCGTTCTTCAGTCATTTACTCAGGGATAAACTGCTGCTTCATAGCTGAATTTATTTGTTATAGTTGACAGATTCAGTGAGAGAAATACATGTATGTAATCCCATGTAATAGTCCCACATTAGCTACTGCTTTTCTTGGTAACGCTTCATTCTGCAGGTCCTGTAATTTATTGATACTTACAAATGACATTTTCCAGAGACAAAAATATAATTTGGTTTTGATTATCAAGGGAAATTAACATGATTCAGTGATAAATACTGACTTATTTATGAGTTTTTAAGAAAAACACTTAAGGAACAACATAAATCTGTTCATATATGCTTATAAATGCCAACTTAAAGTTAATTTCCAGAGGACTACACAGAATTGCAATATTTACACAAATATGTAAATATTCATTTATCATTGGAAACGTGGTAAAAAACTGGTACTTCATATTGATCGAATTTTGTATACTCCAACTACTTTGGAAGAAAAATAGTTAATCTTCTCATGTTCAGCTGCACACTGACCCAAAAACTGTCGGTCTTACACCAGCAGTTAATGAGAATAAAGTTACTGGAAGTTTATCTTCATGTTCCTTGTAAACATAGTAGAAAATTAAAGCTGCGAGCAGCGTTGAACGGGCCCTCGCACCCGGCGCCCGTCGGGGGAGCGGCGACCGCGGGACCCCGGCAACCGCGGGGTCAACGCAGGTCGCAGGGCACACGCTGGCGTAACAGTTCACACTTCCCAGATGTAAAAATTTTAAATAAAAGCTTTTATGCTAATTATTTTCTGTGATAATATTTTTCAGAGCTCATCATCTGTGACAGCTCTTGGCTCTCCTGACTGTAACCTCCCTGTGGCAGCTTCTCACAGACTCAATCAACTCCTCTTCCCCTCCCCCCTCAAACACAAACACAAACACAAACACACACACACACACAGATACCCCCTCCCAAAAGGAGATAAAACTCAGTTTTAACTTGAGTTTACAAGCTTTGAGCTTTGAGCAAAAGCATTTTTTTTAAGTTCTGTTATTGGGTGCATATATAAATCATTTATGCTTAAACAAGGCTTATAATGAAGTTATTTGAACAGTGAATATCTCATCTGCCTAAAGTCAGGGCGAAGCCACTAACCAGCTGTAGGGATGGGTATCATTAGGATTTTATCTTTATCCATACAGACCCCTATCAGTCCAGCTCAGACTGTTACTGGTTTAAGAGAGTGAAGTTTATAGCAATTTGTAAAATTTGGAGATTAGTGACAAACTAACCAGTTAGACTACATACAGACAAGCTTTCATTTTAGTTGTTAGTAACAGTTTGCCATGAGCTTAACCAGCGTGCTGTGCTTCGTGTTAAACATGTCATGAGACTGTGGACAACGCTGAAAATATTACTTTACTAACTACTGGCCGAACAGGCGCTTTTACAAAGAAAAGGTAAAGGCCAGCAGCTTTTACTTTTCAATGCACTTGTCGTCAACTTGAGTGGCTTATATTCAGCTGGTTCACCTCGACGCCGGTGGATGTAGACGTGCACTTTTCCTGTCGCCGTACACTGTGTAACATGAAAATATCAGCCGACCCCTTGTGAAATTTCCTAACTGATCAAAACCAAACTGTAAAGACTTTGGTCAAGGGGAGACATATGGTAAGATTACATGAATTCAAAATAACCTACAATTCCTTCAAATTAATTTGAAGCCAGTTTAATTTTTTGAGCCAGCTTTGACATCTGCAGATATGAGTTTCTGAAGAGGGGCCTGCTGAGGTTAGATGTGCTGAATAATATCCATTTTCATATCAGAAAAAACACTGCATTAAACATTGTCTTAGCTCACTGAGCTGAGGTCAACAGGTAATATAACCAACCTGTGAGGTGGCTCACCCCCGTAAGATAAACACATAAATGATCCCTGATAGAACCGATAATTAAAGGCACATCAGTGACAGGGAATGCTATTAAAACTAAACTATAAACTGGTGACATTAACTGCAAAAGAAGATTTTTATTGATACATTTCAGGTAGAATTTAGTTTTCAATAAGGAAAATGCTGTAAGAAACCTGAATTTGTTGCAACAAATTTAAAATAAAAGCTTTTATGCTAATTATTTTCTGTGATAATATTTTTCAGAACTCATCATCTGTGACAGCTCATGGCTCTCTTGACTGTAACCTCCCTGTGGCAGCTTCTCACAGACTCAATCAACTCCTCTTCCCCTCCCCCCTCAAACACACACACACAGACACACACACACAGAGACCCCCTTCCAAAAACCCATCAAAGAGTAATACAATGGCTCCATCTGTAGGATAAAGTAGAGAGTCGCAACAGGAAGTTACCCCAAAATCTGAGGTTTCAAACAGGAAGTTGGGTTTCCGAACTTTGACGGGCCAGAACCGGCACACGCTTCGACCCAAACTCACAATTTTCGGAGCCAGTCTTCCAAAAATTGTCAAGGAGGGGCTGACAACATTTGAAGTGAATCTGGTCACCCGTCTAGAAACTGGACATCACACTATAAAATATGTCATTTCCTGCTATAAATAGGTGGCGCTACAACAATTGTATGAATATTGACATATGGATGTGTGCAGATAGGTACCATTAACAATCCTGTAAAGTTTGATGCAGTTTGGACAAAGTATGGCCGAAATATAGCAAAAATAAAGCAACTTCCTGTTTCGTGGCGAGTAATCGAACTTTGAGGGGCCATAACTTCCACGCCCTTCAACAAAAACTCAAAATCTGCCGCAATTTAACATCGTCTATGTCTTAAGAACATACTATTAAGTTTTGAAGTCAATCGGATAATGCGTCTAGGACTAGTTCGCGTTCAAGCGACCCCTGGAAATGGCCAAAAACACACAATTTTTTCACCTTCCGGTCAAAATAAAAATACTTTCTGTTGGGTTTAGAATATGGCTCCAAGAGACTTTTTGGTGCGTCATGGGATGTTACATATGTGTGCAGATTTTCAGATTTTTAGGCGCAACGGGCTTGAGGGGCTGTTCCGTTTAAAAATGTAGGTGGCGCTACCGAGGGCATTTTACCACGCCCATGCTCAAGACCCCTAAATTATTAAATTTTTCGCCGTGCCTGACGCGTCTGCAAATTTTGGTAAGTTTTCACGCATGTTAAGGCCCTCAAAAAGCCGATCTAAGAGGCGGAAAAAGAAGAAAAAAAATAATAATAATAATAATAATAATAATTAAAGCTGCGAGCAGCGTTGAACGGGCCCTCGCACCCGGCGTCCGTCGGGGGAGCGGCGACCGCGGGACCCCGGCAACCGCGGGGTCAATGCAGGTCGCAGGGCACACGCTGGCGTAACAGTTCACACTTCCCAGATGTAAAAATTTTAAATAAAAGCTTTTATGCTAATTATTTTCTGTGATAATATTATTCAGAGCTCATCATCTGTGACAGATCATGGCTCTATTGACTGTAACCTCCCTGTGGCAGCTTCTCACAGACACAATCAACTCCTCTTCCCCTCCCCCCTCAGACACACACAGACACACACACACAGAGACCCCCTTCCAAAAACCCATCAAAGAGTAATACAATGGCTCCATCTGTAGGATAAAGTAGAGAGTCGCAACAGGAAGTTACCCCAAAATCTGAGGTTTCAAACAGGAAGTTGGGTTTCCGAACTTTGACGGGCCAGAACCGGCACACGCTTCGACCCAAACTCACAATTTTCGGAGCCAGTCTTCCAAAAATCCTTAAGTCTGTCCTGACAACATTTGAAGTGAATCTGGTCACCCGTCTAGAAACTGGACATCACACTATAAAATATGTCATTTCCTGCTATAAATAGGTGGTGCTACAACAATTGTATGAATATTGACATATGGATGTGTGCAGATAGGTACCATTAACAATCCTGTAAAGTTTGATGCAGTTTGGACAAAGTATGGCCGAAATATAGCAAATTTAAAGCAACTTCCTGTTTTGTGGCGAGTGATCGAACTTTGAGGGGCCATAACTTCCACGCCCTTCAATGAAAAGTCCGAAACTTTTGCAATTTAACTTCGTCTATGTCTTAAGAACAAATTATCAAATTTTGAAGTCAATCGGATAATGCGTCTAGGACTAGTTCGCGTTCAAGCGACCCCTGGAAATGGCCAAAAACACACAATTTTTTCACCTTCCGGTCAAAATAAAAATACTTTCTGTTGGGTTTAGAATATGGCTCCAAGAGACTTTTTGGTGCGTCATGGGATGTTACATATGTGTGCAGATTTTCAGATTTTTAGGCGCAACGGGCTTGAGGGGCTGTTCCGTTAAAAATGTAGGTGGCGCTACCGAGGCCATTTTGCCACACCCATGCTCAAGACCCCTAAATTCTTAAATTTTTCGCCGTGCCTGACGCGTCTGCAAATTTTCAGGAGTTTTGACGCATTTTAAGGCCCTCAAAAAGGCGATCAAAGAGGCGGAAAAAGAAGAAAAAAATAATAATAATAATAATAAACCGAACGAAAACAAGAGGGTCCTTGCAACTCGTTGCATGGCCCCGTTGGGCCACGCAAACTAATTAAAGCTGCGAGCAGCGTTGAACGGGCCCTCGCACCCGGCGCCCGTCGGGGAGCGGCGACCGCGGGACCCCGGCAACCGCGGGGTCAACGCAGGTCGCAGGGCACACGCTGGCGTAACAGTTCACACTTCCCAGATGTAAAAATTTTAAATAAAAGCTTTTACGCTAATTATTTTCTGTGATAATATTTTTCAGAGCTCATCATCTGTGACAGCTCTTGGCTCTCTTGACTGTAACCTCCCTGTGGCAGCTTCTCACAGACTCAATCAACTCCTCTTCCCCTCCCCCCTCAAACACAAACACAAACACACACACACACACACACACACACACACACACACAGATACCCCCTCCCAAAAGGAGATAAAACTCAGTTTTAACTTGAGTTTAAAAGCTTTGAGCTTTGAGCAAAAGCATTTTTTTAAGTTCTGTTATTGGGTGCATATATAAATCATTTATGCTTAAACAAGGCTTATAATGAAGTTATTTGAACAGTGAATATCTCATCTGCCTAAAGTCAGGGCGAAGCCACTAACCAGCTGTAGGGATGGGTATCATTAGGATTTTATCTTTATCCATACAGACCCCTATCAGTCCAGCTCAGACTGTTACTGGTTTAAGAGAGTGAAGTTTATAGCAATTTGCAAAATTTGGAGATTAGTGACAAACTAACCAGTTAGACTACATACAGACAAGCTTTCATTTTAGCTGTTAGTAACAGTTTGCCATGAGCTTAACCAGCGTGCTGTGCTTCCTGTTAAACATGTTATGAGACTGTGGACAAGGCTGAAAATATTACTTTACTAACTACTTGCCGAACAGGCGCTTTGACAAAGAAAAGGTAAAGGCCAGCAGCTTTTACTTTTCAATGCACTTGTCGTCAACTTGAGTGGCTTATATTCAGCTGGTTCACCTCGACGCCCGTGGACCTAGTGCACTTTTCCTGTCGCCGTACACTGAGTAACACGAAAAAATCAGCTGACCCCGTGTGAAATTTCCTAACTGATCAAAACCAAACTGTAAAGACAGCATCAATCCACGCTCAGCTTTGGTCAAGGGGAGACATATGGGAGAAGATGAGTAGAGAGATGGAAAGAAACAGAAAGGGTGATGGAGAAAGATTACATGAATTCAAAATAACCTACAATTCCTTCAAATTAATTTGAAGCCAGTTTAATTTTTTGAGCCAGCTTTGACATCTGCAGATATGAGTTTCTGAAGAGGGGCCTGCTGAGGTTAGATGTGCTGAATAATATCCATTTTCATATCAGAAAAAACACTGCATTAAACATTGTCTTAGCTCACTGAGCTGAGGTCAACAGGTAATATAACCAACCTGTGAGGTGGCTCACCCCCGTAAGATAAACACATAAATGATCCCTGATAGAACCGATAATTAAAGGCACATCAGTGACAGGGAATGCTATTAAAACTAAACTATAAACTGGTGACATTAACTGCAAAAGAAGATTTTTATTGATACATTTCAGGTAGAATTTAGTTTTCAATAAGGAAAATGCTGTAAGAAACCTGAATTTGTTGCAACAAATTTAAAATAAAAGCTTTTATGCTAATTATTTTCTGTGATAATATTTTTCAGAACTCATCATCTGTGACAGCTCATGGCTCTCTTGACTGTAACCTCCCTGTGGCAGCTTCTCACAGACTCAATCAACTCCTCTTCCCCTCCCCCCTCAAACACACACACACAGACACACACACACAGAGACCCCCTTCCAAAAACCCATCAAAGAGTAATACAATGGCTCCATCTGTAGGATAAAGTAGAGAGTCGCAACAGGAAGTTACCCCAAAATCTGAGGTTTCAAACAGGAAGTTGGGTTTCCGAACTTTGACGGGCCAGAACCGGCACACGCTTCGACCCAAACTCACAATTTTCGGAGCCAGTCTTCCAAAAATTGTCAAGGAGGGGCTGACAACATTTGAAGTGAATCTGGTCACCCGTCTAGAAACTGGACATCACACTATAAAATATGTCATTTCCTGCTATAAATAGGTGGCGCTACAACAATTGTATGAATATTGACATATGGATGTGTGCAGATAGGTACCATTAACAATCCTGTAAAGTTTGATGCAGTTTGGACAAAGTATGGCCGAAATATAGCAAAAATAAAGCAACTTCCTGTTTCGTGGCGAGTAATCGAACTTTGAGGGGCCATAACTTCCACGCCCTTCAACAAAAACTCAAAATCTGCCGCAATTTAACATCGTCTATGTCTTAAGAACATACTATTAAGTTTTGAAGTCAATCGGATAATGCGTCTAGGACTAGTTCGCGTTCAAGCGACCCCTGGAAATGGCCAAAAACACACAATTTTTTCACCTTCCGGTCAAAATAAAAATACTTTCTGTTGGGTTTAGAATATGGCTCCAAGAGACTTTTTGGTGCGTCATGGGATGTTACATATGTGTGCAGATTTTCAGATTTTTAGGCGCAACGGGCTTGAGGGGCTGTTCCGTTTAAAAATGTAGGTGGCGCTACCGAGGGCATTTTACCACGCCCATGCTCAAGACCCCTAAATTATTAAATTTTTCGCCGTGCCTGACGCGTCTGCAAATTTTGGTAAGTTTTCACGCATGTTAAGGCCCTCAAAAAGCCGATCTAAGAGGCGGAAAAAGAAAAAAAAATAATAATAATAAATAATAATAATAATAATAATAATGCAATGCAAAGCTCGAGCAGCGTTGAACGGGCCCTCGCACCCGGCGCCCGTCGGGGGAGCGGCGACCGCGGGACCCGGCAACCGCGGGGTCAACGCAGGTCGCAGGGCACACGCTGGCGTAACAGTTCACACTTCCGAGATGTAAAAATTTAAAATAAAAGCTTTTATGCTAATTATTTTCTGTGATAATATTTTTCAGAGCTCATCATCTGTGACAGCTCTTGGCTCTCCTGACTGTAACCTCTCTGTGGCAGCTTCTCACAGACTCAATCAACTCCTCTTCCCCTCCCCCCTCAAACACAAACACAAACACAAACACACACACACACACACAGATACCCCCTCCCAAAAGGAGATAAAACTCAGTTTTAACTTGAGTTTACAAGCTTTGAGCTTTGAGCAAAAGCATTTTTTTGCAAGTTCTGTTATTGGGTGCATATATAAATCATTTATGCTTAAACAAGGGTTATAATGAAGTTATTTGAACAGTGAATATCTCATCTGCCTAAAGTCAGGGCGAAGCCACTAACCAGCTGTAGGGATGGGTATCATTAGGATTTTATCTTTATCCATACAGACCCCTATCAGTCCAGCTCAGACTGTTACTGGTTTAAGAGAGTGAAGTTTATAGCAATTTGCAAAATTTGGAGATTAGTGACAAACTAACCAGTTAGACTACATACAGACAAGCTTTCATTTTAGCTGTTAGTAACAGTTTGCCATGAGCTTAACCAGCGTGCTGTGCTTCGTGTTAAACATGTCATGAGACTGTGGACAACGTTTGAGCCAGCTTTGACATCTGCAGATATGAGTTTCTGAAGAGGGGCCTGCTGAGGTTAGATGTGCTGAATAATATCCATTTTCATATCAGAAAAAACACTGCATTAAACATTGTCTTAGCTCACTGAGCTGAGGTCAACAGGTAATATAACCAACCTGTGAGGTGGCTCACCCCCGTAAGATAAACACATAAATGATCCCTGATAGAACCGATAATTAAAGGCACATCAGTGACAGGGAATGCTATTAAAACTAAACTATAAACTGGTGACATTAACTGCAAAAGAAGATTTTTATTGATACATTTCAGGTAGAATTTAGTTTTCAATAAGGAAAATGCTGTAAGAAACCTGAATTTGTTGCAACAAATTTAAAATAAAAGCTTTTATGCTAATTATTTTCTGTGATAATATTTTTCAGAGCTCATCATCTGTGACAGCTCTTGGCTCTCCTGACTGTAACCTCCCTGTGGCAGCTTCTCACAGACTCAATCAACTCCTCTTCCCCTCCCCCCTCAAACACACACACACAGACACACACACACAGAGACCCCCTTCCAAAAACCCATCAAAGAGTAATACAATGGCTCCATCTGTAGGATAAAGTAGAGAGTCGCAACAGGAAGTTACCCCAAAATCTGAGGTTTCAAACAGGAAGTTGGGTTTCCGAACTTTGACGGGCCAGAACCGGCACACGCTTCGACCCAAACTCACAATTTTCGGAGGACTTCTTCCAAAAATTGTCAAGGAGGGGCTGACAACATTTGAAGTGAATCTGGTCACCCGTCTAGAAACTGGACATCACACTATAAAATATGTCATTTCCTGCTATAAATAGGTGGCGCTACAACAATTGTATGAATATTGACATATGGATGTGTGCAGATAGGTACCATTAACAATCCTGTAAAGTTTGATGCAGTTTGGACAAAGTATGGCCGAAATATAGCAAAAATAAAGCAACTTCCTGTTTCGTGGCGAGTAATCGAACTTTGAGGGGCCATAACTTCCACGCCCTTCAACAAAAACTCAAAATCTGCCGCAATTTAACATCGTCTATGTCTTAAGAACATACTATTAAGTTTTGAAGTCAATGGGATAATGCGTCTAGGACTAGTTCGCGTTCAAGCGACCCCTGGAAATGGCCAAAAACACACAATTTTTTCACCTTCCGGTCAAAATAAAAATACTTTCTGTTGGGTTTAGAATATGGCTCCAAGAGACTTTTTGGTGCGTCATGGGATGTTACATATGTGTGCAGATTTTCAGATTTTTAGGCGCAACGGGCTTGAGGGGCTGTTCCGTTTAAAAATGTAGGTGGCGCTACCGAGGGCATTTTACCACGCCCATGCTCAAGACCCCTAAATTATTAAATTTTTCGCCGTGCCTGACGCGTCTGCAAATTTTGGTAAGTTTTCACGCATGTTAAGGCCCTCAAAAAGCCGATCTAAGAGGCGGAAAAAGAAGAAAAAAAATAATAATAATAATAATTAAAGCTGCGAGCAGCGTTGAACGGGCCCTCGCACCCGGCGCCCGTCGGGGGAGCGGCGACCGCGGGACCCCGGCAACCGCGGGGTCAACGCAGGTCGCAGGGCACACGCTGGCGTAACAGTTCACACTTCCGAGATGTAAAAATTTTAAATAAAAGCTTTTACGCTAATTATTTTCTGTGATAATATTTTTCAGAGCTCATCATCTGTGACAGCTCTTGGCTCTCTTGACTGTAACCTCCCTGTGGCAGCTTCTCACAGACTCAATCAACTCCTCTTCCCCTCCCCCCTCAAACACAAACACAAACACACACACACACACACACACACACACACACACAGATACCCCCTCCCAAAAGGAGATAAAACTCAGTTTTAACTTGAGTTTAAAAGCTTTGAGCTTTGAGCAAAAGCATTTTTTTAAGTTCTGTTATTGGGTGCATATATAAATCATTTATGCTTAAACAAGGCTTATAATGAAGTTATTTGAACAGTGAATATCTCATCTGCCTAAAGTCAGGGCGAAGCCACTAACCAGCTGTAGGGATGGGTATCATTAGGATTTTATCTTTATCCATACAGACCCCTATCAGTCCAGCTCAGACTGTTACTGGTTTAAGAGAGTGAAGTTTATAGCAATTTGCAAAATTTGGAGATTAGTGACAAACTAACCAGTTAGACTACATACAGACAAGCTTTCATTTTAGCTGTTAGTAACAGTTTGCCATGAGCTTAACCAGCGTGCTGTGCTTCCTGTTAAACATGTTATGAGACTGTGGACAAGGCTGAAAATATTACTTTACTAACTACTTGCCGAACAGGCGCTTTGACAAAGAAAAGGTAAAGGCCAGCAGCTTTTACTTTTCAATGCACTTGTCGTCAACTTGAGTGGCTTATATTCAGCTGGTTCACCTCGACGCCCGTGGACCTAGTGCACTTTTCCTGTCGCCGTACACTGAGTAACACGAAAAAATCAGCTGACCCCGTGTGAAATTTCCTAACTGATCAAAACCAAACTGTAAAGACAGCATCAATCCACGCTCAGCTTTGGTCAAGGGGAGACATATGGGAGAAGATGAGTAGAGAGATGGAAAGAAACAGAAAGGGTGATGGAGAAAGATTACATGAATTCAAAATAACCTACAATTCCTTAAAATTAATTTGAAGCCAGTTTAATTTTTTGAGCCAGCTTTGACATCTGCAGATATGAGTTTCTGAAGAGGGGCCTGCTGAGGTTAGATGTGCTGAATAATATCCATTTTCATATCAGAAAAAACACTGCATTAAACATTGTCTTAGCTCACTGAGCTGAGGTCAACAGGTAATATAACCAACCTGTGAGGTGGCTCACCCCCGTAAGATAAACACATAAATGATCCCTGATAGAACCGATAATTAAAGGCACATCAGTGACAGGGAATGCTATTAAAACTAAACTATAAACTGGTGACATTAACTGCAAAAGAAGATTTTTATTGATACATTTCAGGTAGAATTTAGTTTTCAATAAGGAAAATGCTGTAAGAAACCTGAATTTGTTGCAACAAATTTAAAATAAAAGCTTTTATGCTAATTATTTTCTGTGATAATATTTTTCAGAACTCATCATCTGTGACAGCTCATGGCTCTCTTGACTGTAACCTCCCTGTGGCAGCTTCTCACAGACTCAATCAACTCCTCTTCCCCTCCCCCCTCAAACACACACACACAGACACACACACACAGAGACCCCCTTCCAAAAACCCATCAAAGAGTAATACAATGGCTCCATCTGTAGGATAAAGTAGAGAGTCGCAACAGGAAGTTACCCCAAAATCTGAGGTTTCAAACAGGAAGTTGGGTTTCCGAACTTTGACGGGCCAGAACCGGCACACGCTTCGACCCAAACTCACAATTTTCGGAGCCAGTCTTCCAAAAATTGTCAAGGAGGGGCTGACAACATTTGAAGTGAATCTGGTCACCCGTCTAGAAACTGGACATCACACTATAAAATATGTCATTTCCTGCTATAAATAGGTGGCGCTACAACAATTGTATGAATATTGACATATGGATGTGTGCAGATAGGTACCATTAACAATCCTGTAAAGTTTGATGCAGTTTGGACAAAGTATGGCCGAAATATAGCAAAAATAAAGCAACTTCCTGTTTCGTGGCGAGTAATCGAACTTTGAGGGGCCATAACTTCCACGCCCTTCAACAAAAACTCAAAATCTGCCGCAATTTAAACATCGTCTATGTCTTAAGAACATACTATTAAGTTTTGAAGTCAATCGGATAATGCGTCTAGGACTAGTTCGCGTTCAAGCGACCCCTGGAAATGGCCAAAAACACACAATTTTTTCACCTTCCGGTCAAATAAAAATACTTTCTGTTGGGTTTAGAATATGGCTCCAAGAGACTTTTTGGTGCGTCATGGGATGTTACATATGTGTGCAGATTTTCAGATTTTTAGGCGCAACGGGCTTGAGGGGCTGTTCCGTTTAAAAATGTAGGTGGCGCTACCGAGGGCATTTTACCACGCCCATGCTCAAGACCCCTAAATTATTAAATTTTTCGCCGTGCCTGACGCGTCTGCAAATTTTGGTAAGTTTTCACGCATGTTAAGGCCCTCAAAAAGCCGATCTAAGAGCGGAAAAAGAAGAAAAAATAATAATAATAATAA
>NW_026117732.1:0-11263 GCF_001640805.2 Lates calcarifer
CCCCGTAAGATAAACACATAAATGATCCCTGATAGAACCGATAATTAAAGGCACATCAGTGACAGGGAATGCTATTAAAACTAAACTATAAACTGGTGACATTAACTGCAAAAGAAGATTTTTATTGATACATTTCAGGTAGAATTTAGTTTTCAATAAGGAAAATGCTGTAAGAAACCTGAATTTGTTGCAACAAATTTAAAATAAAAGCTTTTATGCTAATTATTTTCTGTGATAATATTTTTCAGAACTCATCATCTGTGACAGCTCATGGCTCTCTTGACTGTAACCTCCCTGTGGCAGCTTCTCACAGACTCAATCAACTCCTCTTCCCCTCCCCCCTCAAACACACACACACAGACACACACACACAGAGACCCCCTTCCAAAAACCCATCAAAGAGTAATACAATGGCTCCATCTGTAGGATAAAGTAGAGAGTCGCAACAGGAAGTTACCCCAAAATCTGAGGTTTCAAACAGGAAGTTGGGTTTCCGAACTTTGACGGGCCAGAACCGGCACACGCTTCGACCCAAACTCACAATTTTCGGAGCCTTCTTCCAAAAATTGTCAAGGAGGGGCTGACAACATTTGAAGTGAATCTGGTCACCCGTCTAGAAACTGGACATCACACTAAAATATGTCATTTCCTGCTATAAATAGGTGGCGCTACAACAATTGTATGAATATTGACATATGGATGTGTGCAGATAGGTACCATTAACAATCCTGTAAAGTTTGATGCAGTTTGGACAAAGTATGGCCGAAATATAGCAAAAATAAAGCAACTTCCTTTTCGTGGCGAGTAATCGAACTTTGAGGGGCCATAACTTCCACGCCCTTCAACAAAAACTCAAAATCTGCCGCAATTTAACATCGTCTATGTCTTAAGAACATACTATTAAGTTTTGAAGTCAATGGATAATGCGTCTAGGACTAGTTCGCGTTCAAGCGACCCCTGGAAATGGCCAAAAACACACAATTTTTTCACCTTCCGGTCAAAATAAAAATACTTTCTGTTGGGTTTAGAATATGGCTCCAAGAGACTTTTTGGTGCGTCATGGGATGTTACATATGTGTGCAGATTTTCAGATTTTTAGGCGCAACGGGCTTGAGGGGCTGTTCCGTTTAAAAATGTAGGGCGCTACCGAGGCATTTTACCACGCCCATGCTCAAGACCCCTAAATTATTAAATTTTTTCGCCGTGCCTGACGCGTCTGCAAATTTTGGTAAGTTTTCACGCATGTTAAGGCCCTCAAAAAGCCGATCTAAGAGGCGGAAAAAGAAGAAAAAAAAATAATAATAATAATTAAAGCTGCGAGCAGCGTTGAACGGGCCCTCGCACCCGGCCCCGTCGGGGGAGGCGACCGCGGGACCCCGGCAACCGCGGGGTCAACGCAGGTCGCAGGGCACACGCTGGCGTAACAGTTCACACTTCCAGATGTAAAAATTTAAAATAAAAGCTTTTATGCTAATTATTTTCTGTGATAATATTTTCAGAGCTCATCATCTGTGACAGCTCTTGGCTCTCCTGACTGTAACCTCCCTGTGGCAGCTTCTCACAGACTCAATCAACTCCTCTTCCCCTCCCCCCTCAGACACACACAGACACACACACACAGAGACCCCCTTCCAAAAACCCATCAAAGAGTAATACAATGGCTCCATCTGTAGGATAAAGTAGAGAGTCGCAACAGGAAGTTACCCCAAAATCTGAGGTTTCAAACAGGAAGTTGGGTTTCCGAACTTTGACGGGCCAGAACCGGCACACGCTTCGACCAAACTCACAATTTTCGGAGCAGTCTTCCAAAAATTTAAGGACTGACAACATTTGAAGTGAATCTGGTCACCCGTCTAGAAACTGGACATCACACTATAAAATATGTCATTTCCTGCTATAAATAGGTGGTGCTACAACAATTGTATGAATATTGACATATGGATGTGTGCAGATAGGTACCATTAACAATCCTGTAAAGTTTGATGCAGTTTGGACAAAGTATGGCCGAAATATAGCAAAATAAAGCAACTTCCTGTTTTGTGGCGAGTGATCGAACTTTGAGGGGCCATAACTTCCACGCCCTTCAATGAAAAGTCGAAACTTTTGCAATTTAACTTCGTCTATGTCTTAAGAACAAATTATAAATTTTGAAGTCAATCGGATAATGCGTCTAGGACTAGTTCGCGTTCAAGCGACCCCTGGAAATGGCCAAAAACACACAATTTTTTCACCTTCCGGTCAAAATAAAAATACTTTCTGTTGGGTTTAGAATATGGCTCCAAGAGACTTTTTGGTGCGTCATGGGATGTTACATATGTGTGCAGATTTTCAGATTTTTAGGCGCAACGGGCTTGAGGGGCTGTTCCGTTAAAAATGTAGGTGGCGCTACCGAGGCCATTTTGCCACACCCATGCTCAAGACCCCTAAATTCTTAAATTTTTCGCCGTGCCTGACGCGTCTGCAAATTTTCAGGGTTTTGACGCATTTTAAGGCCCTCAAAAAGGCGATCAAAGAGGCGGAAAAAGAAGAAAAAAAATAATAATAATAATAATAATAATAGAAAAACGCAAGGACGAAAACAAGAGGGTCCTTGCAACTCGTTGCAACGCAAGTGTCCTTGCAAAACGCAACTCGTTGCTCGGGCCCTAATTAAAGCTGCGAGCAGCGTTGAACGGGCCCTCGCACCCGGCGCCGTCGGGGGAGCGGCGACCGCGGGACCCCGGCAACCGCGGGTCAACGCAGGTCGCAGGGCACACGCTGGCGTAACAGTTCACACTTCCGAGATGTAAAAATTTTAAATAAAAGCTTTTACGCTAATTATTTCTGTGATAATATTTTTCAGAGCTCATCATCTGTGACAGCTCTTGGCTCTCCTGACTGTAACCTCTCTGTGGCAGCTTCTCACAGACTCAATCAACTCCTCTTCCCTCCCCCCTCAAACACAAACACAACACAAACACACACACACACACAGATACCCCCCTCCAAAAGGAGATAAAACTCAGTTTTAACTTGAGTTTACAAGCTTTGAGCTTTGAGCAAAAGCATTTTTTTAAGTTCTGTTATTGGGTGCATATATAAATCATTTATGCTTAAACAAGGGTTATAATGAAGTTATTTGAACAGTGAATATCTCATCTGCCTAAAGTCAGGGCGAAGCCACTAACCAGCTGTAGGGATGGGTATCATTAGGATTTTATCTTTATCCATACAGACCCCTATCAGTCCAGCTCAGACTGTTACTGGTTTAAGAGAGTGAAGTTATAGCAATTTGCAAAATTTGGAGATTAGTGACAAACTAACCAGTTAGACTACATACAGACAAGCTTTCATTTTAGCTGTTAGTAACAGTTTGCCATGAGCTTAACCAGCGTGCTGTGCTTCTGTTAAACATGTCATGAGACTGTGGACAACGCTGAAAATATTACTTTACTAACTACTGGCCGAACAGGCGCTTTTACAAAGAAAAGGTAAAGGCCAGCAGCTTTTACTTTTCAATGCACTTGTCGTCAACTTGAGTGGCTTATATTCAGCTGGTTCACCTCGACGCCGGTGGATGTAGACGTGCACTTTTCCTGTCGCCGTACACTGTGTAACATGAAAAATCAGCCGACCCCTGTGAAATTTCCTAACTGATCAAAACCAAACTGTAAAGAGTCAAGGGGAGACATATGGTAAGATTACATGAATTCAAAATAACCTACAATTCCTTCAAATTAATTTGAAGCCAGTTTAATTTTTTGAGCCAGCTTTGACATCTGCAGATATGAGTTTCTGAAGAGGGGCCTGCTGAGGTTAGATGTGCTGAATAATATCCATTTTCATATCAGAAAAAAACACTGCATTAAACATTGTCTTAGCTCACTGAGCTGAGGTCAACAGGTAATATAACCAACCTGTGAGGTGGCTCACCCCCGTAAGATAAACACATAAATGATCCCTGATAGAACCGATAATTAAAGGCACATCAGTGACAGGGAATGCTATTAAAACTAAACTATAAACTGGTGACATTAACTGCAAAAGAAGATTTTTATTGATACATTTCAGGTAGAATTTAGTTTTCAATAAGGAAAATGCTGTAAGAAACCTGAATTTGTTGCAAAAATTTAAAATAAAAGCTTTTATGCTAATTATTTTCTGTGATAATATTTTTCAGAGCTCATCATCTGTGACAGCTCATGGCTCTCTTGACTGTAACCTCCTGTGGCAGCTTCTCACAGACTCAATCAACTCCTCTTCCCCTCCCCCTCAAACACACACACACAGACACACACACACAGAGACCCCTTCCAAAAACCCATCAAAGAGTAATACAATGGCTCCATCTGTAGGATAAAGTAGAGAGTCGCAACAGGAAGTTACCCCAAAATCTGAGGTTTCAACAGGAAGTTGGGTTTCCGAACTTTGACGGGCCAGAACCGGCACACGCTTCGACCCAAACTCACAATTTTCGGAGGACTTCTTCCAAAAAATTGTCAAGGAGGGGCTGACAACATTTGAAGTGAATCTGGTCACCCGTCTAGAAACTGGACATCACACTATAAAATATGTCATTTCCTGCTATAAATAGGTGGCTACAACAATTGTATGAATATTGACATATGGATGTGTGCAGATAGGTACCATTAACAATCCTGTAAAGTTTGATGCAGTTTGGACAAAGTATGGCCGAAATATAGCAAAAATAAAGCAACTTCCTGTTTCGTGGCGAGTAATCGAACTTTGAGGGGCCATAACTTCCACGCCCTTCAACAAAAACTCAAAATCTGCCGCAATTTAACATCGTCTATGTCTTAAGAACATACTATTAAGTTTTGAAGTCAATCGGATAATGCGTCTAGGACTAGTTCGCGTTCAAGCGACCCCTGGAAATGGCCAAAAACACACAATTTTTTCACCTTCCGGTCAAAATAAAAATACTTTCTGTTGGGTTTAGAATATGGCTCCAAGAGACTTTTTGGTGCGTCATGGATGTTACATATGTGTGCAGATTTTCAGATTTTTAGGCGCAACGGGCTTGAGGGGCTGTTCCGTTTAAAAATGTAGGTGGCGCTACCGAGGCATTTTACCACGCCCATGCTCAAGACCCCTAAATTATTAAATTTTTCGCCGTGCCTGACGCGTCTGCAAATTTTGGTAAGTTTTCACGCATGTTAAGGCCCTCAAAAAGCCGATCTAAGAGGAAAAAGAAGATAAAAAAAGAGCTGCGAGCGTTGAACGGGCCCTCGCACCCGGCGCCCGTCGGGGAGCGGCGACCGCGGGACCCCGGCAACCGCGGGTCAACGCAGGTCGCAGGGCACACGCTGGCGTAACAGTTCACACTTCCCAGATGTTAAAATTTTAAATAAAAGCTTTTACGCTAATTATTTTCTGTGATAATATTTTTCAGAGCTCATCATCTGTGACAGCTCTTGGCTCTCCTGACTGTAACCTCTCTGTGGCAGCTTCTCACAGACTCAATCAACTCCTCTTCCCCTCCCCCTCAAACACAAACACAACACACACACACACACACACACACACACACAGATACCCCCTCCCAAAAGGAGATAAAACTCAGTTTTAACTTGAGTTTACAAGCTTTGAGCTTTGAGCAAAAGCATTTTTTTAAGTTCTGTTATTGGGTGCATATATAAATCATTTATGCTTAAACAAGGCTTATAATGAAGTATTTGAACAGTGAATATCTCATCTGCCTAAAGTCAGGGCGAAGCCACTAACCAGCTGTAGGGATGGGTATCATTAGGATTTTATCTTTATCCATACAGACCCCTATCAGTCCAGCTCAGACTGTTACTGGTTTAAGAGAGTGAAGTTTATAGCAATTTGCAAAATTTGGAGATTAGTGACAAACTAACCAGTTAGACTACATACAGACAAGCTTTCATTTTAGCTGTTAGTAACAGTTTGCCATGAGCTTAACCAGCGTGCTGTGCTTCCTGTTAAACATGTCATGAGACTGTGGACAACGCTGAAAATATTACTTTACTAACTACTGCCAACAGGCGCTTTGACAAAGAAAAGGTAAAGGCCAGCAGCTTTTACTTTTCAATGCACTTGTCGTCAACTTGAGTGGCTTATATTCAGCTGGTTCACCTCGACGCGACCTAGTGAACTTTTCCTGTCGCCGTACACTGAGTAAGACGAAAAATCAGCTGACCCCGTGTGAAATTTCCTAACTGATCAAAACCAAACTGTAAAGACAGCATCAATCCACGCTCAGCTTTGGTCAAGGGAGACATATGGTAAGATTACATGAATTCATGTAATCTTCTTTGAGACTACAATTTCAGACTTAACTAAGTCATTCACTAGTGTCTTGGCAGCGTTTATGGGTTCTTTAGACAGGTCTCTAACTGTTTTCTTTCCAGGGTCATTGAAATCTTTGGCTTCTACCTCTGCCAGGCTTGTTCTGCACAGTGTGGCTCTCCTTGAATTTCCGGTGACGCTTTTGAGTTTTGACGCTTGGAAATGCTGTTATAACTTTGTATATCCTCTCCTGCTTCCTAAGCATCGACAATTCTTCAAGTCTACAGTGATTTCCTTAGTTTTTGGCATGATGCTTTCTCAAGTGACAGCTCAAATCTTAACTGAAGTTTTTATACCGCGTGTAAAGCAGCTCTTGGCTCTCCTGACTGTAACCTCTCTGTGGCAGCTTCTCACAGACTCAATCAACTCCTCCCTCCCCCCCCCAAACACAAACACAAACACACACACACACACACACACACACACACAGACACACACACACAGAGACCCCCTTCCAAAAACCCATCAAAGAGTAATACAATGGCTCCATCTATAGGATAAAGTAGAGAGTCGCAACAGGAAGTTACCCCAAAATGAGGTTTCAAACAGGAAGTTGGTTTCCGAACTTTGACGGGCCAGAACCGGCACACGCTTCGACCAAAACTCACAATTTTCGGAGCCAGTCTTCCAAAAATTCCTCAAGGAGGGGCTGACAACATTTGAAGTGAATCTGGTCACCCGTCTAGAAACTGGACATCACACTATAAAATATGTCATTTCCTGCTATAAATAGTGGCGCTACAACAATTGTATGAATATTGACATATGGATGTGTGCAGATAGGTACCATTAACAATCCTGTAAAGTTTGATGCAGTTTGGACAAAGTATGGCCGAAATATATAGCAAAAATAAAGCAACTTCCTGTTTCGTGGCGAGTAATCGAACTTTGAGGGGCCATAACTTCCACGCCCTTCAACAAAAACTCAAAATCTGCCGCAATTTAACATCGTCTATGTCTTAAGAACATACTATTAAGTTTTGAAGTCAATCGGATAATGCGTCTAGGACTAGTTCGCGTTCAAGCGACCCCTGGAAATGGCCAAAAACACACAATTTTTTCACCTTCGGTCAAAATAAAAATACTTTCTGTTGGGTTTAGAATATGGCTCCAAGAGACTTTTTGGTGCGTCATGGGATGTTACATATGTGTGCAGATTTTCAGATTTTTAGGCGCAACGGGCTTGAGGGGCTGTTCCGTTTAAAAATGTAGGTGGCGCTACCGAGGCCATTTTACCACACCCATGCTCAAGACCCCTAAATTATTAAATTTTTCGCCGTGCCTGACGCGTCTGCAAATTTTTGGTAAGTTTTCACGCATGTTAAGGCCCTCAAAAAGCCGATCTAAGAGGCGGAAAAAGAAGAATAATAATAATAATAATAATAATGTCCTTGCAACTCGTTGCATAACTCGTTGCTCGGGCCCTAATTAAAGCTGCGAGCAGCGTTGAACGGGCCCTCGCACCCGGCGCCCGTCGGGGGAGCGGCGACCGCGGGACCCCGGCAACCGCGGGGTCAACGCAGGTCGCAGGGCACACGCTGGCGTAACAGTTCACACTTCCGAGATGTAAAAATTTAAAATAAAAGCTTTTATGCTAATTATTTTCTGTGATAATATTTTCAGAGCTCATCATCTGTGACAGCTCTTGGCTCTCCTGACTGTAACCTCTCTGTGGCAGCTTCTCACAGACTCAATCAACTCCTCTTCCCCTCCCCCCTCAAACACAAACACAAACACAAACACACACACACACACACAGATACCCCCTCCCAAAAGGAGATAAAACTCAGTTTTAACTTGAGTTTACAAGCTTTGAGCTTTGAGCAAAAGCATTTTTTTGCAAGTTCTGTTATTGGTGCATATATAAATCATTTATGCTTAAACAAGGGTTATAATGAAGTTATTTGAACAGTGAATATCTCATCTGCCTAAAGTCAGGGCGGAAGCCACTAACCAGCTGTAGGGATGGGTATCATTAGGATTTTATCTTTATCCATACAGACCCCTATCAGTCCAGCTCAGACTGTTACTGGTTTAAGAGAGTGAAGTTTATAGCAATTGCAAAATTTGGAGATTAGTGACAAACTAACCAGTTAGACTACATACAGACAAGCTTTCATTTTAGCTGTTAGTAACAGTTTGCCATGAGCTTAACCAGCGTGCTGTGCTTCGTGTTAAACATGTCATGAGACTGTGGACAACGTTTGAGCCAGCTTTGACATCTGCAGATATGAGTTTCTGAAGAGGGGCCTGCTGAGGTTAGATGTGCTGAATAATATCCATTTTCATATCAGAAAAAACACTGCATTAAACATTGTCTTAGCTCACTGAGCTGAGGTCAACAGGTAATATAACCAACCTGTGAGGTGGCTCACCCCCGTAAGATAAACACATAAATGATCCCTGATAGAACCGATAATTAAAGGCACATCAGTGACAGGGAATGCTATTAAAACTAAACTATAAACTGGTGACATTAACTGCAAAAGAAGATTTTTATTGATACATTTCAGGTAGAATTTAGTTTTCAATAAGGAAAATGCTGTAAGAAACCTGAATTTGTTGCAACAAATTTAAATAAAAGCTTTTATGCTAATTATTTTCTGTGATAATATTTTCAGAGCTCATCATCTGTGACAGCTCTTGGCTCTCCTGACTGTAACCTCCCTGTGGCAGCTTCTCACAGACTCAATCAACTCCTCTTCCCCTCCCCCCTCAAACACACACACACAGACACACACACACAGAGACCCCCTTCCAAAAACCCATCAAAGAGTAATACAATGGCTCCATCTGTAGGATAAAGTAGAGAGTCGCAACAGGAAGTTACCCCAAAATCTGAGGTTTCAAACAGGAAGTTGGGTTTCCGAACTTTGACGGGCCAGAACCGGCACACGCTTCGACCCAAACTCACAATTTTCGGAGGACTTCTTCCAAAAATTGTCAAGGAGGGGCTGACAACATTTGAAGTGATCTGGTCACCCGTCTAGAAACTGGACATCACACTATAAAATATGTCATTTCCTGCTATAAATAGGTGGCTGCTACAACAATTGTATGAATATTGACATATGGATGTGTGCAGATAGGTACCATTAACAATCCTGTAAAGTTTGATGCAGTTTGGACAAAGTATGGCCGAAATATAGCAAAATAAAGCAACTTCCTGTTTCGTGGCGAGTAATCGAACTTTGAGGGGCCATAACTTCCACGCCCTTCAACAAAAACTCAAATCTGCCGCAATTTAACATCGTCTATGTCTTAAGAACATACTATTAAGTTTTGAAGTCAATCGGATAATGCGTCTAGACTAGTTCGCGTTCAAGCGACCCCTGGAAATGGCCAAAAACACACAATTTTTTCACCTTCCGGTCAAAATAAAAATACTTTCTGTTGGGTTTAGAATATGGCTCCAAGAGACTTTTTGGTGCGTCATGGGATGTTACATATGTGTGCAGATTTTCAGATTTTTAGGCGCAACGGGCTTGAGGGGCTGTTCCGTTTAAAAATGTAGGTGGCGCTACCGAGGCATTTTACCACGCCCATGCTCAAGACCCCTAAATTATTAAATTTTTCGCCGTGCCTGACGCGTCTGCAAATTTTGGTAAGTTTTCACGCATGTTAAGGCCCTCAAAAAGCCGATCTAAGAGGCGGAAAAAAGAAGAAAAAAAAATAATAATAATAATAATTAAAGCTGCGAGCAGCGTTGAACGGGCCCTCGCACCCGGCGCCGTCGGGAGCGGCGACCGCGGGACCCCGGCAACCCGGGGTCAACGCAGGTCGCAGGGCACACGCTGGCGTAACAGTTCACACTTCCCAGATGTAAAAATTTTAAATAAAAGCTTTTATGCTAATTATTTTCTGTGATAATATTATTCAGAGCTCATCATCTGTGACAGATCATGGCTCTATTGACTGTAACCTCCCTGTGGCAGCTTCTCACAGACACAATCAACTCCTCTTCCCCTCCCCCCTCAGACACACACAGACACACACACACAGAGACCCCCTTCCAAAAACCCATCAAAGAGTAATACAATGGCTCCATCTGTAGGATAAAGTAGAGAGTCGCAACAGGAAGTTACCCCAAAATCTGAGGTTTCAAACAGGAAGTTGGGTTTCCGAACTTTGACGGGCCAGAACCGGCACACGCTTCGACCCAAACTCACAATTTTCGGAGCCAGTCTTCCAAAAATCCTTAAGTCTGTCCTGACAACATTTGAAGTGAATCTGGTCACCCGTCTAGAAACTGGACATCACACTATAAAATATGTCATTTCCTGCTATAAATAGGTGGTGCTACAACAATTGTATGAATATTGACATATGGATGTGTGCAGATAGGTACCATTAACAATCCTGTAAAGTTTGATGCAGTTTGGACAAAGTATGGCCGAAATATAGCAAATTTAAAGCAACTTCCTGTTTTGTGGCGAGTGATCGAACTTTGAGGGGCCATAACTTCCACGCCCTTCAATGAAAAGTCCGAAACTTTTGCAATTTAACTTCGTCTATGTCTTAAGAACAAATTATCAAATTTTGAAGTCAATCGGATAATGCGTCTAGGACTAGTTCGCGTTCAAGCGACCCTGGAAATGGCCAAAAACACACAATTTTTTCACCTTCCGGTCAAAATAAAAATACTTTCTGTTGGGTTTAGAATATGGCTCCAAGAGACTTTTTGGTGCGTCATGGGATGTTACATATGTGTGCAGATTTTCAGATTTTTAGGCGCAACGGGCTTGAGGGCTGTTCCGTTAAAAATGTAGGTGGCGCTACCGAGGCCATTTTGCCACACCCATGCTCAAGACCCCTAAATTCTTAAATTTTTCGCCGTGCCTGACGCGTCTGCAAATTTTCAGGAGTTTTGACGCATTTTAAGGCCCTCAAAAAGGCGATCAAGAGGCGGAAAAAGAAGAAAAAAAAATAATAATAATAATAATAATAAAAA
>NW_026117733.1:0-15802 GCF_001640805.2 Lates calcarifer
TATTTGGTAAAGTTTTGGGGCATTTTATGCCTTTGACAGGAGACGGACATTCAGCAAAGTTCCCTGACCAGACACAGACAGAGACACTGCAGATCACTGCCTCAACTTCAAATCCTGCACACCCACATGATGTATCTTTTACATTTAACACATTTAGAAATATAAAACAAGACGTTGCAGTTTAACAAGCAGGCAGCTGTACAGTTTGGATTTAAATTTATTGTCGATCCAGCAGCTAGCTTAGCCTCAGCAACTGCACATAGTTCTCTAAAAGTCCAGACCACAGAAGCCAACCCCCAAATGTCAAAGTAATGGAGCGTTGCTGGGATTGGGACCTGTAAAGTAAATTACTTTCAAATTGCCATCTCTTACACTGTTCATTATTGAAACTGCCCATGACAAACTGGACAAACTCCATCTGCTGAGGAAGATCATGTGATATAAAGTTTGAGAACAGCTACTAAATGGACCTTGTTGTTCGACTGTTAGAAGGACACAGTCCTGATATTTTGTAGACTGAGAGAAAGCACAAATTCTCTCTCTTGCCGCATATCCACAACACATCCTGCGGTGTCCGCTGTAACTCATCCACCTTTACTCCTGCAGCTACAGTCACCATGACGACGAGACACACACTCATACTGTAGAAATTTTCCAACAGTGAAGCAGCTTTATTGGTCAGAGTCACTTCCAAACTCTCTGCAACTCCATATCATTCATATACACAGCTTCTGCAGGTATCCTTAGTGTATGTGGTGAGGTGTGTGTGTGTGTGTGTGTGTTGTTGTGAGCAAGATTGTAATTTATGTGTTTGTGATGATTGTAATGTGCACAAGTGTTCATCTGTCCACACAGTAGTCCTTCACACACAGATAATTTTCATCAGTATCCCCCCCAGTGCTCGGACTGCAACACCCTAACTCACCTCAGGGAGAAAAAACAATGACCTGTGTCACACCCACACACACACACACACACACACACACACACACTGAAAGAGTCTTCTGAGGATACCTCATAAATTAAAAAATCTATTCTGGATTTAAAGTTTTGTGTCTTTCCTCCCCTTCACCCAGTCTTGCTTTTGGTTTTTCTTCTGTGGACTCTGAGGCACCGTGTCTCTCTCTGTGGATAAAGTGTGTGAGTAAGTAAGGGCTTCACTTTGTCTCTGTACTGTTACCACAACCTTGTTCTTACACAGACATGTGTCCGTCAGTGCGTCCCCCACTCACTCTTATTCTTCCTGTCATGTCCGGTGTCTCCTTGTGCTTACTAAGGCAAAAGCAAAGAATGTTTCCAGCAAACACTTTTTTGTAACAACTTCAAACAATAAAGTGTAAAAGTGACACGTTTTGCTGTGTGCAGGATTTTATTTAAATGACCAGCATGATATGGTGACAAAACCTAACAACATCTGTTTGCTTTGGCAGCTTAGAAATAGAAAACAGAGAGGGGGATATTGCACAGTAATAATAACAGCCATGGACGTATCGTGCTTTGTTGACACATTAACAGAAACAATTCATTGCAGTTCAACAGGGGCCTGTTCCAGAAAACAGGTTTAACAAACTCTGAACTCAAGCTTGAACTCTGACTTAACTAATTCTGACTTTTCAGTGCCAGATGAGCTGATCAGAGTTAGCTGAGTCAACTCTGAGTGTGTTCACTCTGTTTTAAGAGTGTGTGTGGTGAATGATGTGCAGCTCTGATACTGCGATTCACCATGATAATGGGGTAAATAAAGAGAGGAGCCATCAATATGTTCAACATGTAGCAAATTTAAACATAGTCCACTGAAATGCTGTTAAGTAAGACTATATGCAGCCTGTATTCAAAAACTCACTTTTAAACTACATTTAGGCTAGCTATACAATATACAGATGATAACTGATAGGAAGTGCGACCAATAACAACATGAATAATGATATTTACTGATCAGTATCCTATGTGCCCAAGGCTTTAGAGATTTTCTCAAATCAGACATTTTATTATTTAACAGTGATTGCTATAGTAATCTATGGTAAATGTTTGAGTGCAGGGAACTGATAAAGTCTCCCTCTACTCTTAGTTCAACAAACTCAGTGTTTCAAATACACAGCAGCACTGGCCTGTGAGAGGTTAAAAATATTCAGCTTTTGTTGAGACACTCCAGTGTTATTCATGCTCCTGTATTAAATTACATTGTAGTTCGTTAGTGTTTCATCAGTTATTTTCATCGGGTTTAAGTTTTTAAACTCAATTTATTGTGTTTAACAAATTCCAGGTGGTTAACTAACGAGGCACAGCTGAAGTCGCGGTATTGGCTGATTGGCACCAGCTGTTTGCAGTATGATTGGCTCATTCCCACGTGCGTAGCAGTAACATCCAATCAAATTCATTCAGGTGTACGTCATTAAGAACTAAATTACCGCGCGCTTTCCTATGTTGCTGTCGGACGGCGTCCACTCTGTCAGGGACCTATACACCGGATTTTAACTCGTCGTTGCACTCGCTTCTGTAAGTATCTACCGCTGTGCTGTTTGTGTTTTCGTTCACTGATACTGACATGGCATATATTGTCTCAGTACGGGCCATGTTTGTTGGCAGTGTCCGTAAAGTTAGCTGAGTAGCTGGCTGTAGCTGTAGCTGACAGTCAGTTTGTGATTAGCATGAATTACCCACATGTGTGACTCCTGTTTGTAGGTGATGTTATGCTGTTGGCTTCTCCTTTGCTGTTAGCTGTGGAGTCTCTGTGTATCCATTTGCAATGATTGTATATTCCTTTTTGCATATATGTGTTATGTAAAATGTTGCAGTTGAGCCACTTTCTTTTGTTGTTGTCTGGCCAGTGTTTGTTTTGTTGCGTAACAAAATGCTGCAGTGCTTCATTATGGGCTGAATCTGTCTTGGGCATACTGTATTTTCCTGCTGTGGTTTGAAGTTGTTCCGGTTTGTGGTTGTTTGTACCCTAGAGGAATCCATATCCGAACTCCTGCTTCTTGCTAATTTAGTTAGTAGGAGAGGAGGCCTGGCTTATTCAGACACTTGTGTTTCCTCACATTGTCTTGGCTCACTGTAGCTGCATAACATTTCTTTGTTGTATCAAGGTACTATTACAATCCTGCTGACTGTAATGAGTAATAATGAAGGGGAGTTGCAGTATGATGTTGTTTCACATGGGTTAGATACAAATATTTCCCTTGAATCAGGATCCTGCCACATGTTTATCTGAGGGCAGTCAGGATGTTGTTAGAGCTACTTCTTAGATGTTTGTCAGGGGAAATTAAAGCATGCATGTCTCATAGATCTCTGATGGCAGATTGTGGTGGCTCGTCTTTGGGGGATTTCTGCCTCATGATAAGACTTAATAATAGTTATTACAAGATGGTGCTAAAACCTTTTTTTGTTTGTTTTTTGGCCTCTTGGGCAGCTCAACAAGTTGTAAACATAACACTGACACATGCCTAGTACTGACGGAAATACAATGGCTGTCTGAAACCTGCTGAAAGCACTACTGTAGTACACATCATGCATAAGAAATTATTCTTGTTGTGCAGGCCATGTAAATGTAGCTTCATGGTTTCAGTTCTGACCTGAACCTGTCCATATTCAGAACAGCACATTAAATGTGAGGACATGATGTCGTCAAACTATTGAAATGATACAGAACTGTAGCCATTATACAGTTAATTTTATTCCCTTAATCGAATAACTTTCATCTTTAATCCTGTAGGCATACACAATATTTAGGTTTGGATAGCCAATACGAATGATACTGGACTTAATCCTAGCTCTGGATGAGTTTACTGATGAATGAAGTGATAGTGGTGCACAGACACAAGAGATAACACAGCATGCTCAGTATTTCATATTGCACTTTATTCAGCTCCGAGGAGGCAGAACTGGACTGGCCTGAGACCTCGTCACTGTCACAGATCAACACTTATTGCTTTCAGGCCTCTCGGTCCGCACGTCATCGGACTCACCTCAAGTAATTCTCACACTGAAATTCGTACGTTTTTAAAATGTCCTGTCTTTTGCTTTGTGTGAAGCGTTAACGCTGGATGACAGGGTGGACAGAGGATAAAGGAGAGATTTGACACAGTAATGGAGGCGTGAGGTTTCAATACAACATGAATGTCAAAACGTGAACAAACATACTGGATAAAAACACAAAATAATGCACAATGTGATATATATATTTTTAAATCATCTGCATCACACTGGGACTGTACAAATAAAGGTCCTCACTTTAAAATGATAGAATTTCAAACTATTACATAGAATTTCACGGCATCGTTCTCATGCCTGGATATGGATCATTACAGTCCAAAAGCTACAGGGGCAGAACAAGGAGACGGAGGTTGTTCAGGCATCACCTGGGTAACATGTTAGTTCCTCTTCTATGGCACAAACTCCTGTCCCAGTCTGGACACTGGAGGTGTAAATATATCCAGTAGAAGTACGTCCTACGCTCTGTAATGTGGAAGTCATAGTTGTCACTGCTCTGGTAGAAGGTTAACAATTTATTTCTTAGCACAGACTTCACTTCAAGGCTTGATTTCCACATGGTTCCACAAATTCATAATGTGCTGTTGTTCTGTTCAAAACTGGATTCCCGAAGTTTGGTGACTTTTAAGTTAACACTGCACTAATTCACATTTTTATTTTAAAGATGGATCAAATGGCTACTTGTGTGTGAGAGGTGCTGCTCGTAGGGATAACCCCAGATAGTTATGGTTGGACTCTGCAGTTTATCTCAGCTTTAAAGAGCTTGTTTTGTGTGTGTGTGTGTCTGTGTCTGTGTGTTTGTTTAAGCTCATTGTTTTGGTTTCCTAGCTTGCAATGTTTTTGGTTAAGTCTCTTATTATTATCAGTGCAGTTTTCAGACACACCAGGCAGCTGTTTCCAGCAAAATGATCCAATAAACCCACTGTATGCTACCTGCCCAACACTAAATCACAGACAAGGTTAGTAAAGAAAATCAAAATTAATGCGTGTTTCCATTCACTGCTGCTGGTAATTCTCCAGCTAGGTGCTATTAAACATCACAGAAGAAGAGAGCACAGTGAGATGACCATTAAAACAGCTCCAGTACAACCTCAAATGACCGATTTGGTTTTCATCTATTCATTTGAGGAACATTTTGTCTGACACAGTGTTTAGTCTCTTCAGTGGAGCCACATGCTTTAAGTACATCATGAAGTATGTTTCCATTGCACTTTGTCACATTTCTTTCTTTTGTTCATTAATTTATTCAGTCATAAATGTGCGGTAGCCAAGATCATTGTTTTTGGTGAGACAGGATGACGACGACAACTCTTGGCAGATTACATCATCTACAATTAGTCTAGAATGGATAATATGTCTGAGGCATGAGGCCAGTTTTGGAGTCATTTTAGCACTTTTTTTAAAATTTGACTTATCACAGAACAATATAGTGGCTCAGTGAAGGGTTGTGTGTGTGTGTGTGTGTGGGGGGGAATCTCCCATAGTTTAGGTTAGCTGAACTGGAAACCAAATTGCCTGTGAAGTGTGATACTTGTATGTTTTTAGGTCTGTGATAGACTGGAGAGCTGCGACAGGCTCCAGCTCCAGATATAGATAATAGATAAATGGCCAAAATATAAGAGCACATTATTTCACTTGAACATATCTTATCACAGCTGAATTGTAGAACCATGTTGAGTCCCATAGCACGGTCTTTGTGCTTGAAATAAACTGTCAAAAGTCCTCCATAACTTCAAAAACCATGACTTTACCTCTCTATGTAAGTACACTATGTGATTGCATTAGCAGTGCTGTAAGTGCACACTGAGGATGAAGATGATAAAATGATCACATTTGTTCTTTGATGTGTTAGTATCCTTATTAATATCTATTATGAGTCTATTTGGCAGGTTTATTTTCTGGTCAGTAAACAGTCAAAATCACCAGTGAAAAGAAAAATAAAAAATAAAATCTGATCTGTTGTTTTTCCCTCTATCATATTTTCAGCTATGACTAGCTCATTATTAATACTATTAAAGGTTTGTGTTATATAATAAACAGCCTATAGAGGGCAGTATGTGTAAGCTACAAACACTCCCAACAACCAACCATGTAAACTACTGCTAATGTTGAGACTGCAGAGTAGCACTGCACATGCAATCACACACAGCCTTCAGGAAAAAGCCTCTTCCTCTCACAATCTGTTGGTGTCGTGTAAACATGACAAATGGGTCACATGACTGGGATAAAGCCGACTACGTCACATGATGGAGTGGGGTGGGATGAAAAAGGCCTCAGTGGTCCAGGATGCGGAGGTTGCCGGACACGATTTTGTTTTCCAGCATGGAACCGGCCGGAATATCGATGCGATCTCCGTGGTTGGCAATGATGATGACGGTGCCCTGTAAGGAAGAGGAGTGACAGGTTTAGTTCCCTTACTCAAGTGAGATGTAAAAATACTCCCTTTACATGTAAAAGTCCTGCATTCAAAACCATACTGAGTAACAGTATGTGCTTAAAGTATCAAAAGCAAAGTTGGTTATTCTGCAACTCTCAGTCACAAATCTGTTTTCAGTTAGTTTCTCTAATCATTGACTTTTTTGTGAAATAGTTGCTAATTTACCTCAGATGTCTGTAAATAGTTGGTAATTTAGTTTTTTCCATCTGAAATTTACAAAACAGTTTTTTTGACCCCCAAAAAGGCAGAACTGACAGCATTACATTCACTGACCACTGTTTTACCTACAAAACATGATCAACTTATATGGAAAAAGAACATTGGACTCTGAAATGAAACGTGTAGAGGAAAAATAAAGTCGCTTAAAATAGAAATATTCAAGCACAATTTTGAGGCGCTTGTACTGTACTTTACAGTACTGTAAACTTGTACTGTACAGTACCTTACGTAAATGACATTACTTTCCAGCTCTGGATTAGTTTTTGTTCATCAGTCAGAAACAATGGCAGGATGACATTTTCAAACCAGGATTAAATTAAAGTAATAAATCAGTAACATCCATCAGTATAAATAATGTTAACACTGAAAGCTTATGTTATTTTCTCATTCCATCTTTGTTAAAATGTACATAATCTGAGAGATTAAATTATCATTTAATAAGATTATAATCTCTGAGGATTGCATTTAGTGAAATTTAAAGATTTTCTCCACCTTTTCACTCACAGCTGTACACAGCTCAGTGTGTTTTCTGGACTCTCACAGGAACACAAAACCTAAAAGTCCTTTTAAGAGCCACAGTATATCTCTAGCATCTTGTAGCATCAGTGTGGGCACCAGAATGAATAATGCAGAGGTCTCTCTGGGTTATCATGCAAAATCAGAGAGACTTCTGCACATTTGGAGCAAATGTAAATTTAATTTTGTGGCTGAGTTCCATTTATACCCTTAAAACCTTTAAAAACCCAATTTTATTTTACACAGAAGTTCAGAGAGCAACAAAACAAAATTTTCCTTATTTCCAGTAAAACTTCATTTGAGTGAAGATGTTTACCTTGAGCGAGACGTTTTTCCCAAAGGTGACGTCTCCTGATACTGTCAGGTGGTCGAGCTCCAGCATGTCTGGGATGCTCTCGAAGCGGGTCAGGTACTCCTGAACCTGATGACATTAGAGAGACGGACATTAGAGGAAATGTGTTTATCCTGCTGTGTGTGTGAGTCAGGATCAGGATTTATTTGATCACTTTCAGCTTGATTAAAAAAAAAAATAGCCACTGAACCTTATTTTAAACCGTAGTTAAGAGCGTGACTCTGGGTGATGTGCACTTTTAAATGAGCTGAAGTCAAACTCCTAGTGGATGGATTTCCATGATTTTTTTTGTGCAGTCGTTCAAATCATAAAACTTCCCATACAGTCCAAAATAACAGAGCTCACTTACCTTGGTGAAGGAGCTGCCCAGTTTGACGTGTGGCGTTGTTGGGAACTCTCTCTTGGGGCTCATGGTGAGAGAGCCGGCCTCCAGGCTGTACAGGTTGGACATGACCAGCAGCAGGTCCGACGTGGTTTTAACAGGCAGGAAGCGGCTGCGAGGTACGTTTATTCCCAGGGCGTTGTCGAAACATTTGATGGCTGCGCCGACCGCTGTCTCCAGCTGGACGACATTCTGTCCACCGTCAAGTGTCTGATGGCATGAGAGATAAGAGAGAGAACGTGTTGGTTACTGTGAAAAATTTACTTGATTTAGAAAAAAAAAAAAAAAACAGCCTGAGGAAGAACAAGAAATGTTTGCACTTAGTGTTCTGTTTATCTCACCAAGACAGAGTTGTTTTCTCACACACACATATAAAGCACTACTTGAGCAAAACTGTTGAGATTTGAATTCAGTAATGAACAACAAGGAGCCAGAAACAACAACAACAACAACAACAAAACAAACAAACTGGGATTCTCCAAAAAACAAACTGACTTAGGTCAATTTCCACATTCAACATTTAATATATTTTACATTAAAACACAAAACAAAAAAGCTAAATTATGTTACATAACTCCCAACTGTAGAGGGTGAATCTGAGTTACTTTTGTGAGCTGACTGCTCCAAATTTTAATTTGTCCAAAACTTTGCTTTGTGATCAAATAGTTGCAGAAATTGTGACATTTACATCAGCCTCAGCTGTACTCTGTGTTTAACTGCTGATAAGCAAATATTAGCATGCTAACAAGCTAAACTAAGATAGTAAACATTGTAAAACATACCTGCTAGAATCGGCATATTAGCACGGTCATTGTGATTTATATTTTTGCCCAGAGGGAGGACTGTGCACTTTGTCCTCCATCACTTACAACACTTTACCCTTGTGTGGTCACCTGACTATTTTAAGACTGGAGTAGTTGTGAACCTTTCCTTAAGGAGGCAGTAAGGCTTCTTAAAACCACACTGGTGAATCTGATGCTTTGACTGATATTAGACTGAAAGGTTTCATAGGGCAACAATGATGTGATGATATAACTATCAGCAGGAGTTATGTAACGTTCACAGACGTTTTTATCTTAAGTGTCTCTCAGTGCCACAAGTGCACACAGTTTGAACATGTGTGTGGCTGTAATAGGAACCATCCCCTTGAACTTTGTAGTTTTAGTGCTGTACTTTTACCTAGAAGGTACCACACACCCTTACATAAAGCCACACAGTTATCATCAGTTACATAACACTCACTATGTCACGGTGTGTGATTTTGTAACCACAGGCTGGAAAATTACATCTATAGGCTGAGAAAGCAATAATCAGGAATGAGGCTGAGGTTCAGCAGTGAATTTATTACACTGCTTGCAGATTTGCATACCCCCGAGGTGGTGCTTCTACACTGAGGGAGGGAGAGGTGAGCACAACCAAAACAACATCAAGTCACATCGAGTCTAATTTGTTTGCTGCGCTGCTTTTAACAGGACTGCTCTGTCACTGAGAGCTGTGGAGGACAACAAAGGATAAACATGTACAAGGAAGACAGAGCTTTAAAATGATGCTCGAACAAATCACGCTACAAGATTAAATTCGACTGATTAAGCATTTCCTCAGATGGTTCCTTCATGGTAACTCAAGCAGCACATTTTTTGTTGCTGCCTCACTTTTCCTTTAATTTCTTTGAACCACTCTTTGCTTAATTAAAAAGAAAATTAACAATATGGAAGTGTGTGTGTGAGAGAGAGAGAGAGACACCACCCAGCTCAGTAAGTAGAGCGGAATGAGAGGCGGCTTTAAATTTTAAGTCACACAAGTGGCCTTTGAAATAACGTGTTTGTGAGGGAAATTAAACTTTTACATTCATCTCTGGTTCTCTTATGCCATCAAACACACACAAACACACACACAGCTGAAACTGGAGTCCAAGTAGGGCAGATGAGCTACTAGAGAGGTGACCGGAAAACTGGATTGGTTTGAAGCTCTTTTCCTCTCCTTTGTATGCAAAAACTTCACAACAGCAAACGGCTCAGAAAGTGGAGCTGTACAGGACGGCAGAAACAGAGCTGAGAGGCTTTCCGATAAGAGTTTCCTTCCCCTTTTTTTTTTTTTTAAAGCAAGATATGATTTATTCATAAGTGGTGGTCTCTGTAGAGGAGAGTGGTGCAGATATCTCTTTGCTCCAACGTGAGAGAATGGACACAATAAAATAGCACAGATGATATTATTCCGGGAGCTCGGCTGGTTATTTAGAGTGAATAGTTTCATCTGAACATCTATTGCACAGTAATCCCCTCAAGGCTTCAGACTCACACATGGATGATCCAACAGCGGACTATCACAAAGACATATATGAGTCATTTCACTGTGATGGCTTCCATAATTTATTGGAAGAGAAGGGAGAGGAGGAAACATAAAGACTGGAGTATCTTGTAAGACAGCAAGACTTAATAGTATTCCTCCCACTGAGTCGACTGAGGAAATAAGCCTGTGTTGTTGTACAGAGGGGGAAATGTAGTCTGACTGTTAAGTCTGACATTGACATGGTGCATCCCTCCTCAGACAAAACTGAGCCAAGTGTGACGCCCAAACTTAAAAACAAGATGATCCTCAGGGAAATTCTGTAGTTCTGTGGGAGCGTCTTTTTTCTGCAATTTCTAGGAGGATTTATGGACATTTATTCACAGTGGACATTAGACATAATCATATCCTCAGATAGTGTAGGTCACACTGAATCTAAAAATATGTGTATTAAGTCTGCATGTGCAGATTTGATTGAATTCACTCTGAGAATGAACTAAACTGTGGCTATTAAGTGTTAACTGTCTCCATGACATTCATGTCACAGCCACTGCTGCTGTTGCTGTTGCTGTGTTGCCACATTAGTGGATTAAACTGAAATAACTAACATCCTGTTGTTTTTAGAACACTGCCCTGAACTTTCCCCTCTCGCCTCACACAGCATGTCTCTCTATGCGCTCCCCCTTTCAACTCTCTTGTGACCCCTGTGGAGTCACACCTCACAGTTTGAAAACCTCAGGAACAGGAAGATTTATTTTGCTCATGTTAGCTGTCCTGCTGAGAGATATTGGAAAGCTGTATTAACCAGGCTCAGTCACCAAAATCTTTGTACACAGTGATGTGAGTACCATGTTTTCACAGTAATGATGGCTATATGTGATAAATGCCAGTCCTCAGAAGAAGAATTTTTTATGTGTACAACTTGTTTTGTTTCAACAGTTTTTGTTTTGATATGTTGATAGAAAAGTATTGACCAAACCAGTAAAATGTGGCTGGACGAACATTTTACACCTTGGTAAACCATACAAATAACTGAAAGCTATCCAAGGAAATTGAATTGATCACAGTGGGATTTTCTGGGATTTTTTTTTTTTCCTTTTCACCCTTGACTGTATTTTTTGTTCCCCGTTCACTCACCTTGGGGTTGACTATGATCTCCATGTCCATTGCCTTCTGTTCCTGCAGCCTCTTGATAGCAGCCAGAGAGATCCACAAGTTGTTTGTGTTGAAGATCTTGAACTTTGAAACTGACTTGAATTCGTCTACATGGGCCTTGGGCACTTGGGCGATCTCCAGCAGACGCAGTTTTCCTTCATACTGGATCAGTGTGCCACCCTGAAAATCAGAGTCAGCATTTTAACATCATGTTCTCTGCATGTGAATGATCGACTTCAAACTTAACGCTGACATTCCCCGTTTATACTGAGAGATTTTCCTGATCTTCAGAATGTGGTGGTTCCTGGTGTTAGTTTTCCACTCTGCTAGAAATCTTTTTTTATTAGTCATGCCATAATCCATAATCCATAATCCAAGCCATATTCCAGTTCAGTGAGTGGGGCTGTGCAGTGAATATGGATATGATACATTTTCATTTCAAAGATCTGTTTTTGTTGCATAAGACAAAGATGTGTTAAAATGACGCTGTACAAACTCGTACAGGGAACAAGGACAGAATATCACATCCATGTGTAACTAAGCTGTGCAAATGTTGTGACAGCATGAATCCACATACTGTTACTATGTTTAAACCCAGTCCTCCCCTGCTCCACATACCTTGACGTCGGCACGCGTCTTGTCTGTCACTTCCATGACGAACTCGCAGCGCTTGCCGTTGGGCTGGCTGACCAGGTGGTGCAGGATGTGGAGGTCGACGGTGGCTCCCAGGTTGTCGATGTTAGACACAAAGATGTACTCCTTGCCCTGTGCGATCAGTTGGTCCAACAGGCCTGAGTTGTAGAAGCTGGCGTAGATGTCGCCGTGACCTGGAGGGTACCAGCCTTCTGTGTTTTGCCCAGTCATGGTCAAGCTTGTGGCCACAGGAAGGAGGGACTCTTTGTTGATGCGAGGGTACCTGAGCAATTAGATCAACCATCATGTCTTTGTTTTACTTTTTGGACATTAAGGGTTTATTGACAAACATTCAGCTGGATGATGACTCAGTATCATAATTTATTGTTACGGTTGGGTGGCATCAACAGGGGTTCATTTAAAATTAGATAGTTTAGCTTAATTTACTAAAAATACTTGAGCCAGATTTAAATGTTATCACATTTGTGTTGCACAATTTAAATCAATGACTTTGACGGTTGAATACGTTTCTTTGCTAAGCTCTATAAAAGTCTTTTTTCTGAACCTGAATCCTCTTCAAACTTCAGAATCACCATGAAACTTTCTGCTGGGTTTTCTTTTTTTTTCCTTTTTCCAAGGAAGTACATGCTTAATCCACAAACAAAAAATAGCTTTAATTACATCAGCCTCAAGTTTAAAGTTAATCATAGACCAGAGTTTGAATTGGAGTTTAAAAGCTGACTTTAATCTAGATTTAGAGAGGACTAAACCCAAATTTAAACCTGCCACTTGGAGGCAATGCAGCAACACAACATTAACACAATATCACTTTATACACTTGCTTTGGTTTTTACCAGTGAGTCTGCTGTGTCTTTCCACTATTTGGTGTTGAGCAGGTAGTGTGGCTTTACTGGTGCTTTCTGATTGAAAACAGCTGCCTGCTGTGCCTGAAAATTATACTTATGAATGTAATTACTTACAATGAACAAAAACAGTAAAATTAAAGCTGCGAGCAGCGTTGAACGGGCCCTCGCACCCGGCGCCCGTCGGGGGAGCGGCGACCGCGGGACCCCGGCAACCGCGGGGTCAACGCAGGTCGCAGGGCACACGCTGGCGTAACAGTTCACACTTCCGAGATGTAAAAATTTAAAATAAAAGCTTTTATGCTAATTATTTTCTGTGATAATATTTTTCAGAGCTCATCATCTGTGACAGCTCTTGGCTCTCCTGACTGTAACCTCTCTGTGGCAGCTTCTCACAGACTCAATCAACTCCTCTTCCCCTCCCCCCTCAAACACAAACACAAACACAAACACACACACACACACAGATACCCCCTCCCAAAAGGAGATAAAACTCAGTTTTAACTTGAGTTTACAAGCTTTGAGCTTTGAGCAAAAGCATTTTTTTGCAAGTTCTGTTATTGGGTGCATATATAAATCATTTATGCTTAAACAAGGGTTATAATGAAGTTATTTGAACAGTGAATATCTCATCTGCCTAAAGTCAGGGCGAAGCCACTAACCAGCTGTAGGGATGGGTATCATTAGGATTTTATCTTTATCCATACAGACCCCTATCAGTCCAGCTCAGACTGTTACTGGTTTAAGAGAGTGAAGTTTATAGCAATTTGCAAAATTTGGAGATTAGTGACAAACTAACCAGTTAGACTACATACAGACAAGCTTTCATTTTAGCTGTTAGTAACAGTTTGCCATGAGCTTAACCAGCGTGCTGTGCTTCGTGTTAAACATGTCATGAGACTGTGGACAACGTTTGAGCCAGCTTTGACATCTGCAGATATGAGTTTCTGAAGAGGGGCCTGCTGAGGTTAGATGTGCTGAATAATATCCATTTTCATATCAGAAAAAACACTGCATTAAACATTGTCTTAGCTCACTGAGCTGAGGTCAACAGGTAATATAACCAACCTGTGAGGTGGCTCACCCCCGTAAGATAAACACATAAATGATCCCTGATAGAACCGATAATTAAAGGCACATCAGTGACAGGGAATGCTATTAAAACTAAACTATAAACTGGTGACATTAACTGCAAAAGAAGATTTTTATTGATACATTTCAGGTAGAATTTAGTTTTCAATAAGGAAAATGCTGTAAGAAACCTGAATTTGTTGCAACAAATTTAAAATAAAAGCTTTTATGCTAATTATTTTCTGTGATAATATTTTTCAGAACTCATCATCTGTGACAGCTCATGGCTCTCTTGACTGTAACCTCCCTGTGGCAGCTTCTCACAGACTCAATCAACTCCTCTTCCCCTCCCCCCTCAAACACACACACACAGACACACACACACAGAGACCCCCTTCCAAAAACCCATCAAAGAGTAATACAATGGCTCCATCTGTAGGATAAAGTAGAGAGTCGCAACAGGAAGTTACCCCAAAATCTGAGGTTTCAAACAGGAAGTTGGGTTTCCGAACTTTGACGGGCCAGAACCGGCACACGCTTCGACCCAAACTCACAATTTTCGGAGCCAGTCTTCCAAAAATTGTCAAGGAGGGGCTGACAACATTTGAAGTGAATCTGGTCACCCGTCTAGAAACTGGACATCACACTATAAAATATGTCATTTCCTGCTATAAATAGGTGGCGCTACAACAATTGTATGAATATTGACATATGGATGTGTGCAGATAGGTACCATTAACAATCCTGTAAAGTTTGATGCAGTTTGGACAAAGTATGGCCGAAATATAGCAAAAATAAAGCAACTTCCTGTTTCGTGGCGAGTAATCGAACTTTGAGGGGCCATAACTTCCACGCCCTTCAACAAAAACTCAAAATCTGCCGCAATTTAACATCGTCTATGTCTTAAGAACATACTATTAAGTTTTGAAGTCAATGGGATAATGCGTCTAGGACTAGTTCGCGTTCAAGCGACCCCTGGAAATGGCCAAAAACACACAATTTTTTCACCTTCCGGTCAAAATAAAAATACTTTCTGTTGGGTTTAGAATATGGCTCCAAGAGACTTTTTGGTGCGTCATGGGATGTTACATATGTGTGCAGATTTTCAGATTTTTAGGCGCAACGGGCTTGAGGGGCTGTTCCGTTTAAAAATGTAGGTGGCGCTACCGAGGGCATTTTACCACGCCCATGCTCAAGACCCCTAAATTATTAAATTTTTCGCCGTGCCTGACGCGTCTGCAAATTTTGGTAAGTTTTCACGCATGTTAAGGCCCTCAAAAAGCCGATCTAAGAGGCGGAAAAAGAAGAAAAAAATAATAATAATAATAATTAAAGCTGCGAGCAGCGTTGAACGGGCCCTCGCACCCGGCGTCCGTCGGGGGAGCGGCGACCCGCTGGACCCCGGCAACCGCGGGGTCAACGCAGGTCGCAGGGCACACGCTGGCGTAACAGTTCACACTTCCCAGATGTAAAAATTTTAAATAAAAGCTTTTATGCTAATTATTTTCTGTGATAATATTATTCAGAGCTCATCATCTGTGACAGCTCATGGCTCTATTGACTGTAACCTCCCTGTGGCAGCTTCTCACAGACACAATCAACTCCTCTTCCCCTCCCCCCTCAGACACACACAGACACACACACACAGAGACCCCCTTCCAAAAACCCATCAAAGAGTAATACAATGGCTCCATCTGTAGGATAAAGTAGAGAGTCGCAACAGGAAGTTACCCCAAAATCTGAGGTTTCAAACAGGAAGTTGGGTTTCCGAACTTTGACGGGCCAGAACCGGCACACGCTTCGACCCAAACTCACAATTTTCGGAGCCAGTCTTCCCAAAAATCCTTAAGTCTGTCCTGACAACATTTGAAGTGAATCTGGTCACCCCGTCTAGAAAC